>NW_017195140.1:0-9051 GCF_001704415.2 Capra hircus
CCAGACGTGGGGAAAGGCCTCGTCGGGAACGCCTCCGTGTGAAAACCTCCAGGAAGAACCCAGCACGATCCCTGATTTCACGCGAACGGGAAAGCGTTGCGGCACTGCTGCCTACCACGCTCTGGAGGCACGCACGTGCATGGCCCCACTCGAAGACGGCGAGGACACTGACCCGCTAGGGGAGACACTTCCAGACAGTAACCCAAGACCCATGTCACGCCACCTGGAGAGGAATCCAGGTTCACGGGCACCGCTCACCAAACTGTACTTAGGCATTACGGCATCGACAGGAGAGAGGAATCCCGACGAGAGCGCCCTAGCAACCTGCGTATGGGGACTGGCGCGTTTCCTGCACCGGCCACCAAGGACCGGTCCCTGAGGTCCGGCCGGTAAGGTCCAGAGAGCACTGGCGGCACCACCTCGAGAGAAAGTCCAGGAGGTTCTTACCCACCACGGCGAGATGGGACCCGTTTCCGCATGACGGTTTCGAGGCTAATCACACCCTAACCTCTGGACTTCCACAGAGGGTTCCTTCCACACCCTTTGCGCACTCAAGGAAGATCCACCGAGACATCCAGTCTCACACCGCGAGAGGGAAGCACGGAGAGGACCCGCCCACATGCCAGGAGAACGCCACGCGTTCCGGCGCTCCGCCTAGCTCGATATGGAGGATCACTTTCCTGCAGTCCGGGTGAAAAATCCGGGTATTCCTCGCATCTCAAGAGCGGGCGCTTCCAGCATCGACACCAGGCGAGGGAACCTCCAGGGTCGTGCCACCGATTCCCAGAGAGTCCCCCAGATGTACCTCAAGTCCTCCAGGAAACTGTTTCCTGCCATTCTCGCCTTTAATGCCGAGATCGGCTCACACCACGGGACACGGGCGAGAGCCCTGGGAAAAGCCCGTGGATAAGCCTCGTGGGAAACCCTCGAGGGAAAGCCACACGACTCCCTTTCCATGCCACGCGCCCAACAGGGAGGCAGTGACACTGCTGCTACAGCTACCGGAGAAACCGCGCACGATGCATGGCCGCCACTCGAGGCACGAGGACTGAACCTCCCCTGGGGGGAGGACTCAAGAAGTACCCAAGATCCCAATGTCAGCTCTTGGCAGAGGAACTCCCTCAGGTTCCGGGCACCGACGCTCATGCACAAAGGTCTTAGCCCTGGAATAGACGGGGCAGAGAGGGCAATCCCGAGAGGCCCTCGGCAGCAACAACTCGCCAATGGGGACTGGCCTTGTCCTGAGGCCACCCAGAAGAGCTCCCTGGAGTTCCTCTTCGTAACGTCGAGGCCATCCCTGACGCACTCGGATAATCCAATGACGTTCTCCCCCTCCAGGCGACGATGATCCCATATTCGCTGAGGCGTCCGAGGCTAATCACACCTCACCTCCTGGAACTTCCAAAGGGTCGCTTCACGACCCGTGCTTGCAACTCAAGAAGTCCACCCACATACTCTCACCTCGAGAACGAAGCACGAGATCCTGCCACAGTGCCAGAGGAGCTCGTTTCGCCGCCTCATGGCTCGACGCGGAGGGTCCTTTCACTGGCCGTTCGGAGAAGATCCCCGCTTCCCCTCGCATCTCAGGGAGCGCTCTCCACATGGACAAAGGCGAGGAGGATTCTCCAGGTCGCTGCCACCGTTCCCAAGAGCCCAGATGCTCTCAGCTCAAGGGAAACCTGTCCTTTCGCCCGCACTGGCTCGCACTTTCAACGCCTGAGGATCGACTCACAACGGTGACTACCGTGGGTCACGCTCGTGGAAAAAGCCTCGTGAACCGCTGGGGACTCGGTGGCGGCGGGTGGGAGAAACTCTGGAAAGCTCGTGGGAAAAACCTTCGAGGAAGCCAACGAATAGTCCCTTGATCCAGAGAAAGGGAAGCTGACACTGTCTACAGCTCTGGACGGAAAGCGCAACCTGCAGCCCCACATCGAGACGAGCACTCCCCTGGGGAGACTCCAGAAGTAACCCAAGACCCATGTCAGCACTGGAGAGGAATCCTCAGGTTCAGGCACCGACTCCACACAATGTCTTAGGCATCGGCATCGACAGGAGAGGAATCCCGAGAGGCCCCCTAGCAACTCGCATGGGGACTGGCGTTTCCTGAGGCCACCAGAGCGGGTCCCTGAGGTCCCCGCGTAAGTCGAGAGCACCTGCCGCAACTCGAGAAAATCCAGGAGGTTCTACCCACCAGGCGAGATGAGGCCCATTTCCGCTGAGGTGTCTCGAGGCTAATCACACCTAACCTCTGGAACTTCCAGAGGGTCCTTCACACCCTTGCTGCAACTCAAGAAGATCCCCGACATACCAGTCTCCACCCCGAGAGGAAGCACGAGAGACCCGCCCACATCCAGAGGAGCCCCGTTCCTGCCTCCTAGCTCGAGAGGAGGGATCCTTTCCTGCAGGTTCGGGAAAAATTCCCGGCGTTCCCGTCGCATCTCAAGAGGAGGCGCTCTCCACAGGAAAGGCGAGAGAACTCCAGGGTCGTGCCACCATTCCCAGAGTCCCCCAGATGTCTCAGTCCATTCCAGGGAAACCTGTTTTCCCTGCACTGCCTCGACTTTCAAGCCGAGGATCGGCTCACACCACGGTGACACGTGGGAGAGCCCTGTGGGAAAGCCTCGTGGGAAAGCCTCGTGGGAAAGCCTCGAGGGAAAGCCACAGATCCCTTGATCCACGCCAAGGGAGGCGTGACACTGCTGCTACAGCTCCGGAGGAAAGCGCACGTGCATGGCCCACTCGAGACGAGGACTGACTCCCCTGGGGAGACTCCAGAAGTACCCAAGATCCATGTCAGCACTGGAGAGGAATCCTCAGGTTCCGGCACCGACTCCACACAAGGTCTTAGGCCCTGGAATAGACGGGAGAGGAATCCCGAGAGGCCCCGAGCAACTCGCATGGGGACTGGCCTTTCCTGAGGCCACCCAGAGAGTCCCTGAGGTCCCCTTCGTAAGTCGAGAGCACCTGACGGAACTCGAGAAAATCCAGGAGGTTCTCCCCTCCAGGCGAGATGATGCCCATTTGCGCTGAGGCGTCTCGAGGCTAATCACACCTAACCTCTGGAACTTCCAAAGGGTCCTTCACACCCTTGCTGCAACTCAAGAAGTTCCCGACATACCGTCTCCACTCGAGAAGAAGCACGAGAGTCCTGCCACATCCAGAGGAGCCTCGTTTCCGCCTCATGGCTCGAGAGGAGGGATCCTTTCACTGCGTGGTCGGGAAAGAATTCCCGGCTTTCCCCTCGCATCTCAAGAGGAGACGCTCTCCACAGGAAAGGCGAGAGGATCTCCAGGGTCGTGCCACCATTCCAGAGTCCCCCAGATGTCTCAGTCCATTCAAGGGAAACCTGTTTTCCCTGCACTGCCTCGACTTTCAAGCCGAGGATCGACTCACACAACGGTGACACGTGGGTCAGCCCTGTGGGAAAGACTCGTGGGAAAGCCTCTTGGGAAAGCCTCGTGGGAAAACCTCGAGGGAAAGCCACAGATCCTTGATCCACGCGAAGGGAAGCGTGACACTGCTGCTACAGCTCTGGAGGAAAGCGCAACTGCATGCCCCCACATGAGACGAGGACTGACTCCCCTGGGGAGTCTCCAGAAGTAGCCCAAGATCCATGTCAGCACTGGAGAGGAATCCTCAGGTTCAGGCACCGACTCCACACAAGGTCTTAGGTCCCGGCATCGATGGGAGAGGAATCCCGAGAGGCCCCCGAGCAATCGCATGGGGACTGGCCTTTCCTGAGGCCACCAGAGCGGGTCCCTGTGATCCCCCGTACGTCGAGAGCACCTGCAGCAACTCGAGAAAATCCAGGAGGTTTACCCTCCAGGCGAGATGAGGCCCATTTCCGCTGAGGTCTCGAGGCTAATCAAACCTAAACTCTGGAACTTCCAAGGGTCCTTCACACCCTTGCTGCAATTCAAGAATTTCCCCGAATACCCGTCTCCACCGAGAGGAAGCACGAGAGACCGCCCACATCCAGAGGAGCCCCGTTCCACCTAGCTCGAGAGGAGGGATCCTTTCCCTGCGTTCGGGAAAAATTCCGCATTCCCGTCGCATCTCAAGAGGAGGCGCTCTCCAGGAAAGGCGAGAGGAACCAGGGTCGTGCCACCATTCCCAGAGTCCCCCAGATGTCTCAGTCCATTCCAGGGAAACCTGTTTTCCCTGCACTGCTCGACTTTCAAGCCGAGGATCGACTCACACCACACACGTGGGAGAGCCCTGTGGGAAAGCCTCGTGGGAAAGCCTCGTGGGAAAGCCTCGAGGGAAAGCCACAGATCCCTTGATCCACGCCAAGGGAGGCGTGACACTGCTGCTACAGCTCGGAGGAAAGCGCACGTGCATGGCCCCACTCGAGACGAGGACTGACTCCCCTGGGGAGACTCCAGAAGTACCCAAGATCCATGTCAGCACTGGAGAGGAATCCTCAGGTTCCGGCACCGACTCCAACAAGGTCTTAGGCCCGGGAATCGACGGGAGAGGAATCCCGAGAGGCCCGAGCAACGCATGGGGACTGGCCTTTCCTGAGGCCACACCAGAGGTCCCTGAGGTCCCCTCGTAAGTCGAGAGCACCTGACGGAACTCGAGAAAATCCAGGAGGTTCTCCCCTCCAGGCGAGATGAGGCCCATTTGCGCTGAGGCGTCTCGAGGGTAATCACACTAACTCTGGAACTTCCAAAGGGTCCTTCACACTTGCTGCAACTCAAGAAGTTCCCGACATACCCGTCTCCACTCGAGAGAAGCACGAGAGTCCTGCCACATCCAGAGGCCCGTTTCCGCCTCATGCTCGAGAGGAGGGATCCTTTCACTGCGTGGTCGGGAAAGAATTCCGCGTTCCCCTCGCATCTCAAGAGGAGACGCTCTCCACAGGAAAGGCGAGAGGAACTCCAGGATGCCCCCATTCCCAGAGTCCCCAGATGTCCTCAGTCCATTCAGGGAAACCTGTTTTCCCTGCACTGCCTCGACTTTCAAGCCGAGGATCGACTCACAACGGTGTGGGTGTGGAAAGCGTGGTCGTGGGAAAGCCCTTGGGAAAGCCTCGTGGGAAAGCCTCGAGGGAAAGCCAAGATCCCTTGATCCACGCGAAGGGAAGCGTGACACTGCTGCTACAGCTCTGGAGGAAAGCGCACGTGCATGCCCCCACATGAGACGAGGACTGACCCCTGGGGAGACTCCAGAAGTACCCAAATCCATGTCAGCACTGGAGAGGAATCCTCAGGTTCAGGCACCGACTCCACACAAGGTCTTAGGCCCCGGCATCGATGGGAGAGGAATCCCGAGAGGCCCCCGAGAAACGCGCATGTGGACTGGCCTTTCCTGAGGCCACCAGAGCGGGTCCTGTGATCCCCGTAGTAGTCGAGAGCACCTGCAGCAACTCGAGAAAATCCAGGAGGTTTTCCTCCAGGCGAGATGAGGCCCATTTCGCAGAGGCGTCTCGAGGCTAATCAAACCTAAACTCTGGAACTTCCAAAGGGTCCTTCACACCCTTGATGCAACTCAAGAATTTCCGACATACCCGTCTCCACTCGAGAGGAAGCACGAGAGTCCCGCCCACATCCAGAGGAGCCCCGATTCACCTTTTAGCTCGAGAGGTGGATCCTTTCCCTGCGTGGTCGGGAAAGAATTCCAGCATTCCCGTCATCTCAAGAGGTGGCGCTCTCCAGAGGAAAGGCGAGAGGAACTCCAGGGTCGTGCCACCATTCCCAGAGTCCCCCAGATGTCTCAGTCCATTCCAGGGAAACCTGTATTCCCTGCACTGCCTCGACTTTCAAGTCGAGGATCGACTCACACCACAGTGGCACTGTGGAACAGCCCTGTGGGAAAGCCTCGTGGGAAAGCCTGAAGGGAAAAGCCACAGATCCCTTGATCCATGGAAGGGAAGCGGGACACTGCTGCTACAGCTCGGGAGGAAAGCGCACGTGCATGGCCCCACTCGAGACGAGTAGTGACACCCCTGGGGGGGACTCCAGAAGTACCCCATATCCATGTCAGAAGTGGAGAGGAATCCTAGGTTCCGCACGACTCCAAAAAGGTCTTAGACCCGGCATCGCGGAGAAATCCCGAGAGCCCAGAGCAAGCATATGGGACTGGCCTTTCTGAGCACCAGAGCGGTCCTGTGGTCCATCGTAAGTCGAGAGCACAGCCGCAACTCCAGAAAATCCAGGAGGTTCCCTCCAGGCAGATGAGGCCATTTACCTGAGGCAACTAGGGTAATCACACTTAAACTCTGAATTCAAAGGTCTTCACACCCTTGCTGCAAATCAAGAAGTTCCGACATACCGTCTCCACTCTAGAGAACGGAGAGTCCCGTCCATATCAGAGTGCCCGTTTCCGCCTGCTAGCTCGAGGAAGGATCTTTCCTGTGTGGTCGAGAAGAATTCCTAGCGTTCCGTCGCATCTCAAGAGGAGGCTCTCACAGGAAAGGAGAAGAACTCCAGGATCAGGCCCATTCAAGTCCCAGATGCTCAGTCCATTCAGGAAACTGTTTTCCAGCACTGCCTCGACTGTCAAGCGAGATCGACTCACTCACGTGGCACGTGACACCCTGTGGAAAGCCTCGTGGAAAGCCTCCAGGGAAAGCTCTGATCCTAGATCCACGCAAGGGAAGCGGACACTGCTGTACAGCTCTGGAGGAAAGCGACGTGCATGCCCCACTCGAGACGAGGATGATTCCCCTGGGAGATCAGAAGACCAATATCCATGTCTGCACTGAGAGAGAATCCTCAGGTCCGCACGACTCCACACAAGTCTTAGCCTGCATCGATGGAGAGGAATCCGAGAGGCCCTGAGCAACTCGCATGGGACTGGCCTTTCCTGAGGAAACAGTGCGGGCCTGAGGTCCCATCGTAAGTCGAGAGCACTGCGCAACTCGAGAAATCCAGGAGTTCTCCTCCAGCGAGATGAGGCCATTCCCTGAGCGTCTCGAGGCTATCACACCTATCCTCTGGAATTTCAAAGGTCTTCACACCTTGCTGCAACTCAAGAAGTTCCCGACATACCGTCTACATCGAGAGGAAGCACGAGAGTCCGCCACATCAGAGAGCCCGTTTCCGCCTCTAGCTCGAGAGAGGGATCTTTCCTGCGTGCTCTGGAAAGATTTCCGCGTTCCCGTCCATCTCAAGAGGAGGCGCTCTCCACAGAAAGGGAGAGAACTCCAGGTTCCTGCACCATTCCAGAGTCCCCAGATGTTCCGTCCATTCAGGGAAACTGATTTCCTGCACTGCATCGACTTTCAAGCGAGATCGACTCACACCACGTGGCATGTGGATGCCCTGTGGGAAAGCCTCGTGGAAAGCCTCGTGGAAACCTCGTGGAAAGCCTCGAGGGAAAGCACAGATCCTTGATCCAGCGAATGAAGCGACAGCTGCTACAGCTCGAGAGGAAAGCGCACGTGCATGCCCATCGAGTCGAGACTGACTCCAATGGGAGACTCCAGAAGTACCAAGATCCACGTAAGCACTGAAGGAATCCTCAGGTACGGCACCACTCACACAATATCTTAGGCCCAGCTTCGACGGGAGAGGATCCGAGAGGTCCCTGCAATCGCATAGGGATGGCTATCCTGAGGCCACCAGAGCGGGTCCTGAGGTCCCGTCGTAAGTCGAGAGCACCTGCTGCAACTCGAGAACATTCAGGACGTTCTCCCTCAGCGAGATGAGCCCATTTCCGATGAGGTGTCTCGAGCTAATCACACCTAACCTCTGGAATTTCCAAAGGTCTTACACCCTTGCTGCAACTCAAGAAGTTCCCGACATACTGTTCCATCGAAGGAAACACGAAGTCCCAACACATCGACAGTAGCCCCTTTCGCCTCTACTCGAGAGAGGATCTTTCCTGCGTGGTCGGAAAGAATTCCCGCGTTTCCGTGGCATCCTAGAGGAGGCCTCTCCAGAGAAAGTGAGACGAACTCCAGGGTCTTGCACCATTCCAGAGACCACCGATGTCTCCGTCCATTCCAGGTAACTCTTTTCCTGCACTGCCTCGACTTTCAAGCCGAGGATCGACTCACACCACGGTGACACGAGGGTGGGAGCCTCGTGGGAAAGCCTGGCGCCTGGGAAAGCCTCGAGGGAAAAGCCACAGATCCCTTGATCATGCGAAGGGAAGCGCGACACTGCTGCTACAGCTCGGAGGAAAGCGAACGTGCATGACCCACTCGAGACGAGGACTGACTCCCCTGGGGAGACTCCAGAAATATCCCAAGATTCATGTCAGCACTGGAGAGGAATCCTCAGGTTCCGGCAATGACCCCACACAAGGTCTTAGGCCCCAGCATCGACGGGAGAGGAATCCCGACAGGTGCCCGAGCAACTCGCTTGAGGACTGGCCTTTCCTGAGGCCACCAGAGCGGGTCCCTGAGGTCCCCGTCGTAAGTCGAGAGCACCTGCCGCAACTCGAGAACATCCAGGAGGTTCTCCCCTCCAGGCGAGATGAGGCCCATTTCCGCGGAGGCGTCTCGAGGCTAATCACACCTAACCTCTGGAACTTCAAATGGTCCTTCAAACCATGCTGCAACTCAAGAAGATCCCCGACATACCCGTCTCCACTCGAGAGGAAGCACGAGGTCCGCCCACATCCAGAGGAGCCCCGTTTCAAACTCCTAGCTCGAGAGGAGGGATCCTTTCCCTGCGTGGTCGGGAAAGAATTCCGGCGTTCCCGTCGCATCTCAAGAGGAGGCACATTCCACAGGAAAGGCGAGAGGAACTCCAGGGTCGTGCCACCATTCCCAGAGTCCCCAGATGTCTCAGTCCATTCCAGGGAATCCTGTTTTTTCCTGTACTGCCTCGACTTTCAAGCCGAGGATCGACTCACACCACGGTGGCACGTGGACAGCCCTGTGGGAAAGCCTCGTGGAAAACCTCGTTGGAAAGCCTCGAGGGAAAGCCCTGATCCCTTGATCACGCAAAAGAACGTGACACTGCTGCTTCAGCTGCGGGAGGAAAGCGCACGTGCATTCCCCCACTCGAGACGACGACTGACTCCCCTCGGGAGACTCCAGAAGTACCCCAAGATCATGTCAGCACTGGAGAGGAATGCTCAGTGTTCGGGCTACTC
>NW_017195141.1:0-9051 GCF_001704415.2 Capra hircus
AGGGCAAACGTACCGCTTGAGGTGCTGGAGGAGCCGAACCAAGCCATGGTGGGAGAGGCACACCGGGCACGCTGCAGACTGCTGGCCGAGTGGGCGGGGACCAGCAGCTTAGGACTCTGGAGAACGGGGAGGCGTCTCCGCCACCACTGACGTCAATAGGGTTTGGGTGGGTAGATGGAGGGGGCCGCCCCTGGCCTCTTTCCAAGCAGAGACCCTGGACGGAGTCCCGTGGAGCGAGTGGGCTTTTCCGGGCACGGGCTGTGCCCTGGACCGCCAAGATCCCCGTTGGGTGTGGGCGGGTAGTTCGGGGCTTTGGTTTGTGGCCCTCCCTGCAGCGGGGGGGTGGGTTCAACCCCGAGTGGATCAATCAGGGGCCCTCAGCAGTGCCAAGGGAACTCACCGCCCAGGAAACGCCCCTAGGTCCCTTTGAATTGGCCCCAACGCCCCCTTTCCCAGCCTGCCTTGCTCTGAGATTTCCCTCCTTTTCACATTCCACAGGTCCCTGGTCCTCGACTGTCCCCTGCTGGCTCCTCCGAGGCATTCCGGGACACCAGACGCTCTCTCCAGCGCCTCCACCTAGATCCCTCGCTGTCCTCGCCTCCGTTTCCCCCATGCCCCCTCCCCAACTCCTCCGTGGGCTCTTGGCATCCTTTCCCTACAGCAGTCCCAGAGTGCCACCCCGAGGGCTTTGAGTTGCCTGGAGCCCAAGGCTCCGGCCAGAGACCTGAGGGGCCAGCGTCTGGACTGGCAGCTAATGCCATTTTGGGCTTTTCTCACGTGGAGCCTGAGGCCCGCACCTCCGCGGGCAACCCCCAGCGCGAGTGCCCTGGAGATACCCGCCCAAGGGGACAGTGTATCCCCTACTGTGGGAAGGAGGTTCCTGTTTTCGCTGCACTGGTTTGACTTTCACGCGAGGATCGACTCACACCATGGTGGCAAGTGGAATAGCCCTGTGGGAAAGCCTCATGGGAAAGACTCCAGGGAGAGCCACAGATTCCTTGATCCACGAGAAGGGAAGCGTGACACTGCTGCTACCGCTCGGGAGGAAAGCGCACGTGCATGACCCCACTCGAGCCGAGGACTGACGCAAGCTTGGGAGACTCCAGAAGTACGCCAAGATCCATGTCAGCACTGCAGAGGAATCCTCAGGTCCGGTCCCGACTCCACACAAGGTCTTAGGCCCCGGCATCGACGGGAGAGGAAAACTGAGAGGCCCCCTAGCACCTCGCATGGGGACTGGCCTTTCCTGAGGTCACCAGAGCGGGTCCCTGAGGTCTCCGTCGTAACTCGAGAGCACCTGCCGCAACTCGAGAAAAATCCAGGAGGTTCTCCCCTCCAGGTGAGATGAGGCCCATTTCCGCTGAGGCGTCTCGAGGCTAATCACACCTAACCTCTGGAACTTCCAAAAGGGTCCTTCACACCCTTGCTGCAAGTCAAGAAGTTCTCCGACATACCCATCTCCACTCGAGAGGAAGGACGAGGGTCCCGCCCATATCCAGCTGAGCCCCGTTTCCGCCTCGTAGCTCGAGAAGAGGGATCCTTTCCCTTCGTCGTCGGGAAAGAATTCCCGGCCTTCCCGTCGCATCTCAAGAGGAGGCGCTCTCAACAGGAAAGACGAGAGGAACTTCAGGGCCTTGCCAGCATTCCAAGAGTCCCCCAGATGTCTAAGTCCATTCCAGAAGAAACTGTTTTCCCTGCACTGCCTCGACGATCACACCGAGGATCGACTCACACCACTGTGGCAAGTAGGACAGCCCTGTTGGAAAGCCTCGGGAAAGCCTCAATGGAAAGCGACAGATCCCTTGATCCACACGTCGGCAAGCGTGACACTGCTCCTGCAGGTCGTGAGGAAATGCAGGTGCATGCCCCCCACACGAGATGAGGTCTGACTCCCCTGGTGAGACTCCAGAAGTACCCCAAGATCCATGTCAGCACTGGAGAGGCATCCTCAGGGTCTGGCCCCGACTCCACACAAGGTCTTAGGCACCCGGCATCGATGGAGAGGAATCCCTAGAGGCCCCCTGGTAACTCACATGGGGACTGGACTTTCCTGAGGCCACCAGAGCGGGTCCCTGAGGACCCGTCGTAACTCGAGAGCACCTGCCCGCAACTGGGTAAAATCCAGGAGGTTCTCCCCTCCAGGCGGGATGAGGCCCATTTCCTCTGAGGTGTCTGGAGGCTCATCACACCTAACCTCTGGAAATTAAAAAGGGTCCTTGCTGCAACTCAAGAAGTTCCCCGACATACCCGTCTCCACACAAGAGGAAGCACGAGGGTCCCGCCCACATTCAGAGGAACCCCGTTTCCGAGATGAAGGATCCTATCCTGCTTAGTCAGGAAGATTTTTTGGCGTTTCCATGGCATCTCAAGAGCAAGGGTTCTCAATAGGAAAGGCAAGAGGAACTCCAGGGTCGTGCCACCATTTCAAGAGTCCCCCAGATGTCTCAGTCCATTTCAGAGGAACCCGTTTTCCCAGCACTGCCTCGACTTTCACGCCGAGGGATCCACTCAATCCATGGTGGCATGTGGGACAGCCCTGTGAGAAAGCCTCGAGGGAAAGCCACAGATCCCTTGATCCCGCGACGGGAAGCGTGACACATCTGCTACACTGTCCCTGAGGTCACGGTCGTATGTCGAGAGTACCTGCCGCAACTCGAGAAAATCCAGGAGGTTCTCTGCTCCAGTCGAGATGAGGCCCATTTTCTCTGCGGCGTCTCGAGAGTAATCACACCTAAACTCTGGAACTTCCAAAGTGTCGTAAACACCCTTGCTAAAACTCAAGAAGTTCCCCGACATACCCGTCTCCACTCCAGAGGAAGCACGAGGGTCCGGCCACCGCCAGAGGAGCTCCGTTTCCGCCTCCAAGCTCGAGATGAGGGATCCTTCCCTGCTTCCTCGGGAAAGAATTCCCGACGTTTCGACGCATCTCAAGAGGAGGCGCGCTGCACAGGAAAGGCGAGAGGAACTCATGGGTCGTGCCACCATTCCAAGAGTCCCCCAGATGTCTCAGTCCATTCCAGAGGATCCTGTTTTCCCTGCACTGCTTCCACTTTCACGCCGAGGATCGACTCACACCACGGTGGTACGTGTGACAACCCTGTGGGAAAGCCTCGTGGGAAAGCCTCGAGGGAAAGCCACAGATCCCTTAATCCATGCGACGGGAAGCGTGACACTGCTGCTACAGCACGGGAGGAAAGCGCACGTGCATGCCCCTACTCGACACGAGAACTGACTCCCCTGGTGAGAATCCAGAAATACCCCAAGATGCATGTCAGCCCTGGAGAGGAATCCTCAGGTTCCAGCCCCGACTCCACACAAGGTCTTAGGCCCTGGCATCGACGGGAGAGGAATAGCGACAGGACCCTAGCAACTCGCATTGGGACTGGCCTTTCCTGAGGTCACCAGAGCGGGTCCATGAGGTCCCCGTCGTAAGTCGAGAGCACCTGCCGCAACTCGGTAAAATCCAGGAGGTTCTCCCCTGCAGGTGAGATGAGGCCCGTTTCCACTGAGGTGTCTCGAGGCTAATCACACGTGAACTCTGGAACTTCTAAAGAGTCTTTCACAGTCATGCTGCAACTCAAGAAGTTCCCCGACATACCCGTCTCCACTCAAGAGGAAGCACGAGGGTCCCGGCCACATCCAGAGGAGCTCCGTTTCCGGCTCGTAGCTCGAGATGAGGGATCCTTTCCCTACTTGGTCGGGAAAGAATTCCTGGCATTCCCATCGCATCTCAAGAGGAGGCGCTCTAAACAGTAAAGGTGAGAGAAAGGTCGTGAGAACTCAGGAATGTCTCAGTCAATTCCAGGGAAACCTGTTTCCCCTGCACTGCCTCAACTTTCAATCCGAGGATAGAGTCACACCACGGTGGCACGTGGGACAGCCCTGTGGGAAAGCCTCGAGAGAAAGCCTCGTGGGAAAGCCTCGAGGGAAATCCACAGATGCCTTGATCCACTCGAAGGGAAGCTTGAAAATGCTGCTACAGCTCGGGAGGAAAGCGAACGTGCATGCCGCCACTCAAGACGAGATCTGACTCCCCTGGGGAGACTCCAGAAGTACCCCAAGATCCATGTCAGCACTGGAGAGGAATCCTCAGGTTCCGGGACTGACTCCACACAAGGTCTTAGGCCCGGGCATCGACGGGAGAGGAATCCCGAGAGACCACCGAGCATCACGAATGGGGACTGGCCTTTGCTGAGGCCACCAGAGCGGGTTCCTGAGGTCCCCGTCGTAAGTCGAGAGCACCTGCCGCAACTCGAGAAAATCCAGGAGGTTCTCCCCTCCAGGCGAGATGAGGCCCATTTCCTCTGAAGCGTCTCGAGGCTAATCACACCTAACCTCTGGAACATCCTATGGGTCCTTCACACCCTTGCTGCAACTCAAGAAGATCCCCAAAATACCCGTCTCCACTCGAGAGGAAGCACGAGAGTCCCGCCCACATCCAGAGGAGCCCCCGTTTCCGCCTCCTAGCTCGAGAGTAGGGATCCTTTCCCTGCCTGTTCAGGAAAGAATTCCCGGCGTTCCCGACGCATCTCAAGAGGAGGAACTCTCCACAGGAAAGGCGAGAGGAACTCCAGGGTCGTGCCACCATTCCCAGAGTCCCCCAGATGTCTCAATCCATTCCAGGGAAACCTGTTTTCCCTGCACTGCCTCAACTTTCAAGCGAGGATCGACTCACACCACGGTGGCACGTGGGACAGCCCTGTGGGAAAGCCTCGTGGGAAAGCCTCGAGGGAAAGCCACAGATCCCTTGATCCACGCGAAGGGGAGCATGACACTGCTGCTACAGCTCGAGAGGAAAGCGCACGTGCATGCCCCCACTCGAGTTGAGGACTGACTCCCCTGGGGAGACTCCAGAAGTACCCCAAATCCAGGTCAGCACTGGAGAGGAATCCTCAGGTTCCGGCAGCGACTTCACACAAGGTCATAGGCCCCGGCATTTACGGGAGTGGAATCCCGAGAGGCCCCCGAGCTACTCGCATGGGGACTGGCCTTTCCTGAGGACACCATAGGGGGTTCCTGAGGTCTCCGTCATATGTTGAGAGCACCTACCACAACTCGAGAAAATCCAGGAGGTTCTCCCCTCCAGGCGAGATGAGGCCCATTTCCGCTGAGGCGTCTGGAGGCAAATCACACCTAACCTCTGGAACTTACAAAGGGTCCTTCACACCCTTGCTGCAAGTCAAGAAGTTCCCCGACATACCCGTCTCCACTTGAAAGGAATCACGAGAGTCCTGCCCTCATCCAGAGAATCCCCGTTTCCGCCTCCCAGCCCGAGAGGAGGGATCCTTTCCCTGCGTGGTCGGGAAAGAACCCGCCCGTCGCATCTCAAGAAGAGGCGCTCTCCACAGGAAAGGCGAGAGGAACTCCAGGGTCGTGCCACCATTCCCAGAGTCCCCCAGATGTCTCAGTCCATTCCAGGGAAACCTGTTTCCCTGCACCGCCTCGACTTTCAAGCGGAGGACCGACTCACACCACGGTGGCATGAGGGACAGCCCTGTGAGAAAGCCTCGTGGGAAAGCCTCGAGGAAAAGCCAAAGATCCCTTGATCCACGGGAAGGGAAGAGTGACACTGCTGCTACAGCTCGGAGGAAAGCGCACGCATGCCTCCACTCGAGACGAGGACTGACTCCACTGGGGAGACTCCAGAATTACCCCAAGATCCATGTCAGCACTGGAGAGGAATCCTCAGTTCCGCCACCGACTCCAAACAAGACCTTAGGCCACGGCATCGACAGGAGAGGAATCCCGAGAGGCTCCCGAGCAACTCGCACTGGGGCCTGAGGCCACCAGAGCGGGTTCCTGAGGCCCCGCCTTAAGACGAGAGCAGCTGCCACAACTCGAGAAAATCCAGGAGGTTCTCCCCTCCAGGCGAGATGAGGCCCATTTCCGCTGAGGCGTCTCGAGGCTAATCACACCTAAATTCTGGAACTTTCAAAGGGTCCTTCACAACCTTGCTGCAACTTAAGAAGTTCCCCGACATACCCGTCTCCACCCGAGAGGAAGCACGAGAGTCCCGGCCACATCCAGAGGAGCCCCCGTTTCCGCCTCCTAGCTCGAGAGGAGGGATCCTTTCCCTGTGTGCTCGAGAAAGAATTCCCGGCGTTCCCGTCGTATCTCAAGAGGAGGCGCTCTCCACAGGAAAGGAGAGAGGATCTCCAGGGTCGTGGCACCAATCCTAGAGTCCCCCAGATGTCTCAGTCCATTCCATGGAAACCTGTTTCCCTGCACTGCCTCGATTTTCAAGCCGAGGATCGACTCACACCACGGTGGCACGTGGGACAGCCCTGTGGGAAAGCCTCATGTGAAAGCCTTGAGGGAAAGCCCCAGATCCCTTGATCCACGCGATGGGAAGCGTGACACTGCTGCTACAGCTTGGGAGGAAAGCGCACGTGCATGCCCCGCTCGAGAGGAGGACTGAATCCCCTGGGGAGACTCCAGAAGTACCCCAAGATCCATGTCAGCCCTGGAGAGGAATCCTCAGGTTCCGGCACCGACTCCACACAAGATCTTAGGCCCCGGCATCGACGAGAGAGGAATCCCGAGAGGCCCCCGAGCAACTCGCATGGGGACTGGCCTTTCCTGAGGCCACCAGAGTTGGTCCCTGAGGTCCCCGTCCTAAGTCGAGAGCACCTGCCGCAACTCGAGAAAATTCAGGAGGTTCTCCCCTCCAGGCGAGATGAGGCCCATTTCTGCTGAGGCGTCTCGAGGCTAATCACACCTAACCTCTGGAGCTTCCAAAGGGTCCTTCACACCCTTGCTGCAACTCAAGAAGTTCCCCGATATACCCGTCTCCACTCTAGAGGAAGCACGAGAGTTCTGCCCACATCCATAGGAGGCCCGTTTCCGAATCCTTGGTCAAGCGGAGGGATCCTTTCCCTGCGTGGTCGGGAAAGAATTCCCGGCGTTCCCGTCGCGTCTCAAGAGGAGGCACTCTCCACAGGAAACGCGAGAGGAACTCCAGTGTCGTGACACCAGTCCCAGAGTCCCCAGATGTCTCAGTCCATTCCAGGGAAACCTGTTTTCCTTGCACTGCCTCGACTTTCAAGCCGAAGATCGACTCACACCACGGTGGCACGTGGGACAGCCCACTGGGAAAGCCTCGTGGGAAAAGCCTCGTGGGAAAGCCTCGAGGGAAAGCCACAGATCACTTGATCCACGAGAAGGGAAGCATGACAGTGCTGCTACAGCTCGAGACGAGGACTGACTCCCCTGGGGAGACTGCAGAAATACCCCAAGATCCATTGCAGCAGCACTGGAGAGGAATCCTCAGGTTCCGGCACCGATTCCACACAAAGTCTTAGGCCCCGGCATCGAAGGGAGAGGAATCCCAAGAAGCCCCCGAGCAACTTACATGGGGACTGGCCTTTCATGAGGCCACCAGAGCGGTTCTCTGAGGTCCAAGTCGTAAGTCGAGAGCTCCTGCTGCAACTCGAGAAAATCCAGGAGGTTCTCCCCTCCAGGCGAGATGTGGCCCTTTTCCGATGAGGCATCTTGATGCTAATCAACAAGCGTCTGGAACTAACAAACGGGCCTTCAAACCCTAGCTGCAACTCAAGAACTTCCCCGAAATACCCCTCTCCACTCGAGAGGAAGCACGAGATTCTTGCCCACATCCAGAGGAGCCCCATTTCAGCCTCATAGCTCGAGAGGAAGGATCCTTTCCCTGCGTTATCCGGAAAGAATTCCCGGCGTTCCCCTCGCATCTCAAGAGGAGGCGCAACCACAGGAATGGCGAGAGGAACTCCAGGGTCTTGCCACCATTCCCAGAGTCCCCCAGATGTCTCAGGCCATTCCAGGGAAACCTGTTTCCCTTCACTGCCTCGACTTTCAAGCCGAGGATTGACTCACACCACGGTGGCACGTGGGACAGCCCTGTGGGAAAGCCTCGTGGGAAAGCCTCGTGTGAAAGCCTCAAGGAAAGCCACATAATCCTTGATCAACCCGAAGGGAAGCGCGACAATGCTGCTACAGCTCGGGAGGAAATCGCACGTGCATGCCCCCACTCGAGACGAGGACTGACTCCCCTGGGGGAGACTCCAGAAGTACCCCAAGATCCATGTCAGCACTGGAGAGGAATCCTCAGGTTCCGGCACCCACTCCACACGAGATCGTAGGCCCCGGCATCGACGGAGAGGAATCCCGAGAGGCCCCGAGCAACTCGCATAGGGATAGGACTTTCCAAAGGCCACCAGAGCAGGTACCTGAGGTCCCCGTCGTAAGTCGAGAGCACCTATCGCAACTCGAGAAAATCCTGGAGGTTCTCCCTTCCAGGCGAGATGAGGCCCATTTCCACTGAGGCGTTTCGAGGCCAATCACACCTAACCTCTGGAACTTACAAAGGGTCCTTCACATCCTTACTGCAACTAAAAAGTTCCCCGACATACCCGTCTCCACTCGAGAGGAAGCTCGAGAGTCCCGCCCACATCCAGAGGAGCCCCGTGTCCGCCTCCTAGCTCTAGAGGAGGGATCCTTTCCCTGCGTGTTCGGGAAAGAATTCCCGGCGTTCCGGTCGCATCTCAAGAGGAGGCGCTTTCGACAGGAAAGACGAGGGAACTCCAGGGGTCGTGACACCATTACCTGAGTCCCACAGATGTCTCAGTCCATTCCAGGGAAATGTGTTTTCCCTGCCACTGCCTCGACTTTCAAGCGAGCATCGACTCACACCACGGTGGCACGTGGGACAGCCCAATGGGAAAGCCCCGTGGGAAAGCCTCGTGGTAAAGTCTCGAGGGGAAAGCCACAGATCCTTGATCCACGCGAAGGGAAGCGAGACTCTGCTGCTACAGCTCTGGAGGAAAGCGGACGTGCATGCCCCACTCGGACGAGGACTGACTCCCCTGGGAGACTCCAGAAGTACCCAAGATCCATGTCAGCACTGGACAGAAATCCTCAGGTTCCGGCACCGACTCCAAACAAGATCTTAGGCCCCGGCATCGACGAGAGAGGAATCCGAGAGGCCCCGAGCAACTCGCATGGGGACTGCCTTTCCTGAGGCCACCAGAGTGACTCCCCAGGGGAGTGGGTCCCTAGCAGTGTCATGCTTCCCTTCGC
>NW_017195142.1:0-9051 GCF_001704415.2 Capra hircus
AGAGCGCCTCTTCTTGAGATGCGGTGGAACGCCGGGAACGAACCAAGCAGGGAAAGTGCCGTGGTCCAGCCCCGGTGGATCCAGGGTGATTCGAAGGTGGGGACGTAGTCGTCGTCTTTGGAAATATACATATTTAATCCCAGATATAAAGAGATTAGAAATGGATAGTGTAGTAGGAAGATTATTGGAGAAAAAGAGGCTGAATAACTTGGATTACGTGGAATAACATCCATCCTCCAGTAGAGAATTCAGCCAGAAAAACGGGAGCAAAAAAGAAGCGACATGGGGGAATCAGTCTTTCCGGAAACTGATCTGATTTCTTTATTTTTGGTTTTGCTTGTATACCTCTTGTTACACATAGGGATGAATACAGAGTCACGCAGGAGTCGGCATCCTGACCTTTATCAAAATCAGGTGCTTCACATAAATGTATAAAAAAAAGGTCTTAGGGATCTTACATCATCTTCTGGCCATGAATGAGACCTGCTGACATTTTATGATCCTTTCTTTCTGATAACCAAATAAACTTATTTCTTCCAAGGGTGTTTTTTCTTAAACCAGGCACCACCCTCCAAATAAAGTTACATTCCTATAGGGTGAGGGTGTAGTGAGTTACAATCAAGAAAGGAATTTATTTAACCCAAGGTTAACATGATTAGTCTTAAAGGTGAATTCTTATTTCTCCTATATGCTTAAAGGTTAATACTTATTTCTCCTATATACTAGTTATATTCATTATAAGGGTAGGGAACATGGAGATTTATCAGCAAACATCAGCCTAACAAATGAAAATCCTTTCATCAATTCTCCCCTTAAGATCTATTTAGTCTTAAGATATGATAAAGTTACATTCTTACATAGAAAGGACACAGTGATATATAACAAAGTACAGTGATCTATTACAAAAGTGAAAATCCATTAACTCAAAAAGTCTAGTATTGCTAACATCAAAAACTGCTATATTTCCTTTGCTATATTCCAAATACATTGATTAATATATTCCCAAGTGGCCTAAGGATATGGAGGCCTGGTGGCAATCATTGACTCAACAAGAAGAAAAAGTCCTATGCTAATTAAGACTCTCAAAATACTCCAAAACTCTCTGTGCTGTTTACAGTTGAGAGGGTAGTAAACAATCTTGTGCCTAGTGGCAGCAGTATGGATAATCCTGTCACACAAGCTGGTCTGTCAGCAGAGAGGTTTGACCTAAAATATCCTTGTCCCACCCAGAGCAGGGAATTAGCAGCAATTTTTGACACAACAAATGAAGAACCCTTCACCAATATAATTCCTAACCAACTATACTAATAATTTCTAACTCCCCCAAAATAATTTGCCTTTAGTAAGTCTGAAAACATCTCATGCCTCTCAGGTTGGGAGGCTGTAAACAATCACATGTGGCCGGACAAACCTATAAAGGTGGGCTAGATAACCTTCAGAGGAGTCGGCAAGCTGAAACACTCTTGTCATGCCCAAGAATATTTATTGCCTTGAAGCTGCACGTTTACTTCTTCTCCGAGAGAAACAGTTATGGGGGAGAGCCCCCGTAAAGTCAGAAGTGTAGGTGAGAGCATAAAACAGACTCTGGTTTTGGGGTTCGATGCTCGGGAACAGGGGGGTTACCTGAGGCTTGAGCCACGCCTTTGGCATGCCAAGCCTCCTTCCTCATGACCTTTGCGATAGGCGGAATTCCTCACGCTGGCCCCCGGAAGGAAAGGATCCCTCATCTCGAGCGACGAGGCGGAAACGCGCCTCCTGTGGATGTGGGGGGGACCATCTTGGCTTATTCTCGAGTGGAGACGGGTATGTCGGGGGAACATATTGGAGTTGCAGCAAGGGTGTAAAGTACCTTTTGGAAGTTCCAGAGGTTAGGTGTGATTAGCCTCGAGACACCTCAGTGGAAATGGGCCTCATCTCGCCTGGAGGGGAGAACCTCCTGGATTTTCTTCGAGTTGCGGCAGGTGCTCATCGGACTTACGAACGGGGACCTCAGGGGCCAGCTCTGGTGGCCTCAGGAAAGGCCCAGTCCCCATTCAAGTTTCTAGGGGGCCTCTCAGGATTCCTCTCCTGTCGATGCCGGGGGCCTAAGACCTTGTGTGAAGTCGGGGCTGGAACCTGAAGATTCCTCTCCAGTGCTGACATGGATCTTGTGGTACTTCTGGAGTCTCCCCAGGGGAGTCAGTCCTCGTCTCGAGTGGGGGGGCATGCACGTGCCGCTTTCCTCCCGAGCGGTAGCAGCAGTGTCACGCTTCCCGTCGCGTGGATCAAGGGATCTGTGGCTTTCCCTCTAGGCTTTCCGCATGAGGCTTTCCCACAGGGCTGTCCCACATGCCACCTTGGTGTGAGACGATCCTCGGCGTGAAAAGTCGTGGCAGTGGCAGGGAAAACAGGTTCCTCTGGAATGGACTGAGACATCTGGGGAACTCCTTGGAATGGTGCGCACGAACCCTGGAGTTCCTCTGGCCTTTCCTGTGGAGAGCACTTCCTCTTGAGATGCGGACGGGAACGCCAGGAATTCTTTCCCGACCCACGCAGGGAAAAGGATCCCTTCCTCTCTAGATACGAGGCAGGAAACGGGGCTCCTCTGGATTGTGGGCGGGACCCTCGTGCTTCATCTCGAGTGGAGACGGGTATGTCGGTGATCTTCTTGACTTGCAGCAGGGGTGTCAAAGACCCTTTGGAAGTTTCCAGAGGTTAGGTGTGATTAGCCTCGAGATGCCTCAGGGGAAATGGGCCTCATCTCGCCTGGAGGGGAGAACCTCCTGGATTATCTTGGAGTTGGGAGCAGGTGCTCTCGTCTTAGGCATGGGGACCTCAGGGACCCGCTCCTGTGGCCTCAGAAAAGGCCAGTGCCCATGGGAGTTGCTAGGGGCCTCTCAGGATTCCTCTCACGTCGATGCCGGGGCCTAAGACCTTGTGTGGAGAGCCCGAGCGGAGGCGACGCGGAGCGTTTCGGTTCTCAGTGCCTGGGGCACCGGGTGTTTGGTGTGAGGCTGCGGCGGGAGCCTCTACACTGGAAGGTGCGAGAGGTTGGCAGCTTCGATTGAAGCACATCGAGCGGCGACAGCAGTGAAAGTCATGAGCGACAGCGGGCGAGGAGAACTACGGCGAGGGGGAATCCCGTTCTGCTTCCAGAAGCGGAAGTGCTCATGGATCTGGGAAATCTGCAAGTCATACCCCTGCAAGGTCTCGCTCCAAGGAAGATTCCAGGCGTTCCAGATCAAAGTCCAGGTCCAGATCGGAATCTAGGTCTAGATCCAGAAGAAGTTCTCGGAGGCATTATACCAAGGTCACGATCTCGGTCCCGGTCCCATAGAAGATCTCGTAGCAGATCTTACAGCAGAGATTATCGAAGACGGCATAGCCACAGTCATTCTCCCATGTCTACTCGCTGGCGTCATGTTGGGAATCGGGCAAATCCTGATCCTAACTGTTGTCTTGGAGTATTTGGATTGAGCTTGTATACTACAGAAAGAGATCTAAGAGAAATGTTCTCTAAATATGGCCCAATTGCTGATGTATCTATTGTATATGACCAGCAGTCTAGACGTTCAAGAGGATTTGCCTTTGTATACTTTGAAAATGTAGATGATGCCAAGGAAGCAAAAGAGTGTGCCAATGGAATGGAGCTTGATGGATGTAGGATCAGAGTTGACTTCTCCATAACGAAAAGACCACATACTCCAACAGCAGGAATTTACATGGGGAGACCTACCTATGGCAGCTCACGCCGTCGAGATTACTATGACAGAGGATATGATCGAGGCTATGATGATCGGGACTATTACAGCAGATCGTACAGAGGAGGAGGAGGAGGAGGAGGAGGATGGAGAGCTGCTCAAGACAGGGATCAGAAATACAGAAGACGGTCACCTTCTCCCTACTATAGTCGTGGAGGATACAGATCACGTTCCAGATCGCGATCATACTCACCTCGTCGCTATTAAAGCATGAAGATGAAGACTTTCTGAAACCTGCCCTAGAGTTGGGATATTGTTTGTGGACAATATTTTTTATTGTCTCCTGTTTAAAAAGTGAACAGTGCCTGGTGAAGTTAGGTGACTTTTACACCTTTTATGATGACTACTTTTGGTGGAGTTGAAATGCTGTTTTCATTCTGCATTTGTGTAGTTCGGTGCTTTGTTCAAAGTTAAGTGTTTTCAGAAAAGTATGTTTTACATGTATTTTTTTACAGTCTAAAATTTTGACTGCTGAGAAGTTTCTATTGTACAGAACTTCATTTAAATGGTTTTTCTACTGAATACAGGGTATTCTGAAGATTGAAGCCTGTGTGTAAAATGCTACCAAATGGCAAAAAGCAACAATAACGTTTGGTTTTTACTTTTCTTTCTAACATATCAATGCTTAGGAGAACTGTTCTGATTAGATTGTCAGTAGTAAATTAAAGAAAAAAATGCCCGTTTTCCTCGAGTCCATGAAACATACCATACTTAATATACCTGCAGTTAAGTGATAAAAATTACGCTCTGTAACTCTATACTGCTAGTGTTAAAAACTAAAGATCTTTCAATACAGCAAATGCTTAATTCTTATATAAATGTGACTTTGACAGCCTTTATGTAATCTGTATTATACATAGCAGGGAATAAGATGAGTTGCAACAATGTATGCCTTAAAAAGGCTATTTCTTAAAGCTGTTAGAAGGGGATAATGGTATTTCAATTAGTAATCAGCAAGTGAAAATAATATTCCACCACAAATGTACTCTTGTTCTTCTAGCTTTTAAGACTATATGGAAAAACTGGGTGCTTCAGAGTTTTTGAGAAAAAGAAGGGAACACTACACCTGTGTTGTGGATGATCTGAAGACTTTGCCTGTTCGTTTTTTAAATACTACTTTCAGGTTCTTTGCTTACCAAAGGAGGCCCAATTTCACTCAAAAGTTTTGAGAACTGTGTTTAAATAAATGCAAAGAAAAGAGTAAAAAGGAAAGAAAAAAAAAAGACCTTGTGAGGAGTTGGGGCAGGAACCTGAGGATTCCTCTACAGTGCTGACATGGATCTTGGGGTACTTCTGGAGCCCCCCCAGGGAAGTCAGTCTTCGTCTCGAATGGGGGCATGCACGTGCGCTTTCCTCCCGAGCTGTAGCAGCAGTGTCACACTTCCGGTCGCGTGGATCAAGTGATCTGTGGCTTTTCCTCCAGGCTTTACCACGAGGCTATCCCAGAGGGCTGTCCCACATGCCGCCGAGGTGTGAGTCGAACCTCGGCGTGAAAGTCGAGGTAGTGCAGGGAAAACAGGTTCCTCTGGAATGGACTGAGACATCTAGGGGACTCTTGGAATGGTGGCACGACTCTGGGAGTTCCTCTCGCATTTCCTGTGGAGAGCGCCTCCACTTGAGATGCGACGGGAACGCCGGGAATTCTTTCCCGACGAAGCAGGGAAAGGATCCCACATCTCGAGCTACGAGGAGGAAAGGGGCTCCTCTGGATGTGGGCGGGACCCTCGTGCTTCCTATCGAGAGGAGACGGGTATGTCGGGGAACTTCTTGAGTTGCAGCAAGGGTGTGAAGGACCCTTTGGAAGTTCCAGAGGTTAGGTGTGATTAGCCTCCAGACGCTTCAGCGGAAATGGGCTTCATCTCGCCTGGAGGGGAGAACCTCCTGGATTTTCTCGAGTTGCGGCAGGTGCTCTCGACTTACGACGGGGACCTCAGGGACCCGCTCTGGTGGCCTCAGGAAAGGCCAGTCCACATGCGAGTTTGCTAGGGGGCCTCTCGGGATTCCTCTACCATCGATGCCGGGGCCTAAGACCTTGTGTGGAGTCGGTGCCGGAACCTGAGGATTCCTCTGCAGTGGCTGACATGGATCTTGGGGTACTTCTGGAGTCTCCCCAGGGGAGTCAGTCCTCGTTTGAGTGGGCGCATGCAACGTGCGCTTACCTCCGGAGCTGTGGCAGCAGTGTCATGCTTCCCTTCGCCTGGATCAAGGGATCTGTGGCTTTCCCACGAGGCTTTCCCACAGGGCTATCCCACGTGCCACCGTGGTGTGAGTCGATCGATGGCTTGAAAGTCAACCCAGTGCAAGGAAAACAGGTTTCCCTGGAATGGACTGAGACATCTGGCGAATCTGGGAATGGTGGCACGACCCTGGACTTCCTCTCGACTTTCCTGTGGAGAGAGCCTCCTCTTGAGATGCGACGGGAACGCCGGGAATTCTTTCCCGACCACGGAGGGAAAGGATCCCTCCTCTCGAGCTAGGAGGCGGAAACGGTGCTCCTCTGTATGTGGGCGGGACTCTCGTGCTTCCTCTCAAGTGGAGACGGGTATGTCGGGGAAATTCTGGATTTGCAGCAAGGGTGTAAAGGACCCTTTGGAAGTTCCAGAGGTTAAGTGTGATTAGCCTCGAGACGCCTCAGCGGAAATGGGCCTCATCTCGCCTGGAGGGGAGAACCTCCTGGATTTTCTCGAGTTGCTGGCAGGTGCTCTCGACTTATGACGGGGACCTCAGGGACCCGCTCTGGTGGCCTCAGGAAAGGCCAGTCCCCATGCGAGTTGCTTCGGGGGCCTCTCAGGATTCCTCTCCCGTGGATGCCGGGGCCTAAGATCTTGTGTAGAGTCGGTGCCGGAACCTGAGCATTCCTCTCCAGTGCTGACATGGATCTTGGGGTACTTCTGGAGTCTCCTCAGGGGAGTCAGTCCTCGTCTCGAGTGGGGGCATGCACGTGCGCTTTCCTCCCGAGCTGTAGCAGCAGTGTCGCACTTCCGCTTCGCGTGGGATCAAGGGAACTGTGGCTTTCCCTCGAGGCTTTTCCCACGAGGCTTTCCCACGAGGCTTTCCCCACAGGGCTGTCCCACGTGACACCGTGGTGTGAGTCGATCCTTGGCTTGAAAGTCGAGGGAAGTTCAGGGAAAACAGGTTTCCCTGGAATGGACTGAGTCATTTGGGGAACTCTGGGAATGGTGGCACGACCCTGGAGTTCCTCTCGCCTTTCCTGTGGAGAGCACTCCTCTTGAGATGCGACGGGGAACGCGGGGAATTCTTTCCCGAACACGCAGGGAAAGGATCCCTCCCTCTCGATCCCATTAGGTGGAAACCGTGGCTCGCTCTGGATTTGGGCGGGACTCTCGTGATTCCTCTCGAGTGGAGACGGGTATGTCGGGGAACTTCTTGAGTTGAAGCAAGGGTGTGAAGGACCCTTTGGAAGTTCCAGAGGTTAGGTGTGATTAGCCTCGAGACGCCTCAGCGGAAATGGGCCTAATCTCGCCTGGAGGGGAGAACCTCCTGTATTTTCTCGAGTTGCGGCAGGTGCTCTCGCCTTTCGATAGGGACCTCAGGGTCCCGCTCTGGTGGCCTCAGGAATGGCCAGTCCCCATGGGAGTTGCTCGCGGGCCTCTCGGGATTCCTCTCCCGTTGATGCCGGGGCCTAAGACCTTGTGTGGAGTTGGTTCTGGAACCTGAGGTTTCCTCTCCATTGCTGACATGGATCTTGGGGTACTTTGGAGTCTCCCCAGGGGAGTCAGTTCTTGTCTCGAGTGGGGCATAACGTGCGCTTCCCTCCCTAGCTGTAGCAGCAATGTCACGCTTCCCTTCGAGTGGATCGAGGGATCAGTGGCTTTCCCTCTAGGCTTTCCACGAAGCATTCCCAGGAGGCTTTCCCACAGGACTCTCCACGTGCTACCGTGGTGTGAGTCGATCCTCGGCTTGAAAGTCGAGGCAGTGCAAGGAAAACAGTTTTCCCTGGAATGGACTGAGACATCCCGGGGAATCTGGGAATGGTGGCACGACCCTGGAGTTCCTCTCGCCTTTCCTGTGGAGAGTGCCTCCACTTCAGATGAGACGGGAATGCCGGGAATTCTTTCCCGCACACGCAGGGAAAAGATCCCTTCTCTCGAGCTTTGAGGCGGAATCGGGGCTCCTCTGGATGTGGGCAGGATTCTCGTGCTTCCTCTCGAGTGGAGACGGGTATGTCGGGGAACTTATTGAGTTGCCGCAAGGGTGTGAAGGACCCTTTGGAAGTTCCAGAAGATAGACGTGATTAGCCTCGAGACGCCTCAGCGAAATGGGCTTCATCTCACCTGGAGGGGAGAACCTCCTGGATTTTCTCGAGTTGCGGAAAGTGCTCTCGACTTTCGACGGGGACCACAGGGTCCCGCTCTGGTGGCCTCAGGAAAGGCCAGTCCCCATGCGAGTTGCTCGGGGCCTCTCGGATTCCTCTCCCGTCGATCCGGGGCCTAAGACCTCGTGACGAGTTGGTGCCGGTACCTGAGCATTCCTCTCCAAGCTGACATGGATCTTGGGGTACTTCTGGAGTCTCCCCAGGGGAGTCAGTCCTCGTCTCGAGTGGCGGCATGCAGTTCGATTCCTCCCGAGCTGTAGCAGCAGTGTCACGCTTCCCGTCGAGTGGATCAAGGGATCAGTGTCTTTCCCTTGAGGCTATTCCATGAGGCTTTCCCAGGAGTCTTTCCCACAGGGCTGTCCCACGTGCCACCGTGGTGTGAGTCCATCCTCGGCATGAAATCGAGGCAGTGCAGGGAAAACAGTTTTCCCTGGAATGGACTGAGACATCTGGGGGACTCTGGGAATGGTGGCACGACCCTGGAGTTCCTCTCGCCTTTCCTGTGGAGAGCGCCTCCTCTTGAGATGTGACAGCAAGGCCAGGAATTCTTTCCCGACCACACAGGGAAAGGATCCCTCCTCTCGAGGTATGAGGCGGAAACGGGGCTCCTCTGGATTTGGGCGGGACTCTCTCGCTTCCTCTCGAGTGGAGACGGGTATGTCGGGGAACTTTTTGAGTTGCAGCAAGGGTGTGAAGGACCCTTTGGAAGTTCCAGAGGTTAGGTGTGATTAGCCTCAAGACTCCTCAGAGGAAATGGGCCTCATCACGCCTGGCGGGGAGAACCTCCTGGTTGCTCTCGAGTTGGGGTTGGTGCTCTCCACTTACCACAGTGTCCTCAGAGACCCGCTTTGGTGGCCTCAGGAAAGGCAATTCCCCATGCGAGTTGCTCGGGACACTCGAGATTCCTCTTCTGTCGATCCGGGGCCTAAGATCTTGTGTGGAGTCGGTTCAGAACCTGAGGATTCCTCTCGCAGT
>NW_017195143.1:0-9050 GCF_001704415.2 Capra hircus
GGGGGCGAGCCTTGGCCAGAATTGCCTTGCTTTTCGGCTCGCCTCCCAGGAAGGAGCTGGCGGCGCAAGCCTGGGAGACGCCACTGGTGCCTTTCTTGCCTCAGCTCCAATCCTGCGTTGCCTTTGCACATAGGTGCCAGGCGTCGTTTGGGGGACGGCTTAGGGGGTGGTGGGTTGCGCACTGCCAAGGGCTTCAGCAGTGAGAGCTCTGTCAGAGGGAAGGGAAGGGCAACTGCAGGGCTCCTCCAGCGGTTACTTGGCCGCGAGAATCAGCGCCGCACGAGAGCACCAGGCTCCCAGGGCCCCTGGCTGGGGTTTTCAGCCCCTCACACACGGAGGCTGATTCCTTGGGCGCCCAGAAAGTGTATGACAGACGTAGGTGTCCCTAGCACTCTCCTCCCCAGCAGAGACAGTGTGCAGGTGTTGGGGCCTGATCCTGCGTGTCTGGGTTCCCGCCCACAGCCCAAACTCAGGGGAAGCAGCCCCTGAGGCAAGACCTGCTGGAGGAGCCCTGCGCCCCGCCTGATAGGCGAGTGCACAGCCAGCAGGGAAGCGAGCCTCCTCGGGGGAAGAGGAGGCAGCCCAGCCCCGTCAAGCTGAAAGCCCTGCTTACACGAAGCTAAGTGCGCCTCCAGTACGGCAGATCTCTAGCTCTGTTCAGAGGCCCGATCTGGCAGAGTTCCTGGCACCAAGATGCTCTGGGGCGAGCCTTGCCAGACTTGCCTGCTTTAAGGCTCCTCCCCAGGAAGGAGCAGGCTGTGTGAGGCTGGGAGACGCCACTGGCCCTTCCTGGCTCAGCTCCTCCCTGCCTTTCCTTTGCACTTAGGTGCCAGGCGTCCTGGGAGGGCTTAGGGGCTGGTGGGTTGCACACTGCCAAGGGCTCCAGCAGTGAGAGCTCGTCAGAGGGAAGCGAAGGGCAACAGCAGGGCTCCTTCAGCGGTTGCTTGGCCGCCCAGACTAAGCGCCGCACGGAGAGCACCAGGTTCCAAGTGCCCCTGGCTGGGTTTTGCAGCCCCACACTCCCAGAGGCTGACTCCGTGCTTGCCTAGAAAGTGTGTGACAGACGTAGGTTCCCTAGCACTCTCCTCCCCAGCAGAGACATGTGCAGGTGGTTGAGGCCTGATCCTGCGTGTCTGGGTTCCCGCCCACAGTCGCAACTCAGGGGAAGCAGCCCTGAGGCAAGACCTGCTGTAGGAGCCCAGCGCGCCTGCCTGATAGGCGAGAGCACAGCCAGCAGGGAAGCGAGCCTCCTCGGGGAAGAGGAGGCAGCCCAGCCCCGTCAAGCGGAAAGCCCTGCTTGAACGGAGCTAAGTGCGCCTCCAGTACGGAAGAGCTCTAGCTCTGCTCAGACCCCCGATCTGGCAGAGTTCCTGGCGGAGTCTGCTCTGCTGGGGCTAGCCTTGCCCAGACTTGCCTTGCTTTTAGGCTGCCTCCCCAGGAAGGAGCAGGCAGCAGGAGCCTGGGAGACGCCACTGGCGCCTTCCTTGCCTCAGCTCCAATCCTGCCTTGCCTTTGGACTTAGGTCCCAGTCCTCCTTAAGGAGGGCTTAGGGCTGGTGGGTTGCACACTGCCAAGGGCTCCAGCAGTGAGAGCTCTGTCAGAGGGAAGCGAAGGGCAACACCAGGGCTCCTTCAGCGGTTGCTTGGCCGCCCAGAGTAACCCCCTCACGGAGAGCACTAGGTTCCAAGGGCCCCTGGCTGGGTTTTGCAGCCCACACTCCCAGAGGCTGACTCCGTGGGTGCCTAGAAAGTGTGTGTCAGACGTAGGTTCCCTAGCACTCTCCTCCCCAGCAGAGACATGTGCAGGTGGTTGGGGCCTGATCCTGCGTGTCTGGGTTCCCGCCACAGCCCCAACTCAGGGGAAGCAGCCCCTGAGGCAAGACCTGCTGGAGGAGCCCTGCGCCCCCCGCCTGATAGGCGAGAGCACAGCCAGCAGGGAAGCGAGCCTCCTCGGGGGAAGAGGAGGCAGCCCAGCCCCGTCAAGCGGAAAGCCCTGCTTGCACGGATCTAAGTGCACCTCCAGTTCGGCAGAGCTCTAGCTCTGCTCAGAGCCCCGATCAGGCAGATTTCCCAGCGCGAGGCAGCTCTGCTGGGGTCGAGCCTTGCCCAGACTTGCCTTGCATTTAGTCTCCCTCCCTAGGGAGGAGCAGGTTGCCCGAGCCTGGAGACGCCACTGGTTCCTACCTTGCCTCAGCTCCTCTCCTGCCTTTCCTTTGCACTTAGGTGCCAGGCGTCCTGGGGAGGGCTTAGGGGCTGGTGGGTTGCACACTGCTAAGGGCTCCAGCAGTGAGAGCTCTGTCAGAGGGAAGGGAAGGGCAACTGCAGGGCTCTTCCAGCGGTTGCTTGGCCTCCCAGACTCAGCGCCGCACGGAGAGCACCAGGCTCCCAGGGACCCTGGCTGGGGTCTTCAGCCCCGCACACCCGGAGGCTGAGTCCGTGGGCGCCGAGACAGTGTATGACAGACGTAGCTTCCCTAGCACTCTCCTCCCCAGCAGAGACATGTGCAGGTGTTTCTGTGCTGATCCTGCGTGTCTGGGTTCCCGCCCACAGCCCCAACTCAGGGGAAGCAGCCCCTGAGGCAAGACCTGCTGGAGGAGCCCTGAGCCCCCGCCTGATAGGCGAGTGCACAGCCAGCATGGAAGCGAGCCTCCCACGGGGGAAGTAGGAGGCAGCCCAGTCCCGACCAAGCTGAAAGCCCTGCTTGCACGCAGCCAAGTGCGCCTCCAATACGGCAGAGCTCTAGCTCTGGCTTAGAGGCCCGATCTGGCAGGGTTCCTGGTGCGTGGCTGCTCTTATGTGGCGAGCCTTGCCCAGACTTGCCCTGTTTTAGGCTCCCTCCCCTGGACGAAGCAGGCAGCTCGAGCCTGGAGATGCCACTCGCGCCTTTCTGTCTTCACCTCTGCTCCTGCCTTTCCTTTGTACTTAGGTTCCAAGAGTCCTTGGGGAGGGCTTTGGGGCTGGTTGGTTGCCCCACTGCCAAGGGCTCCAGCAGTGAGAGCTCTGTCAGAGGGAATGGAAGGGCAAACTGCAGGGCTCCTCCAGCGGTTGCCTTGGCCGCCCCAGACTTAGTGCAGCACGAAGAGTACCAGTCTCCCAGGGCCCCTGACTGGTGTCTGGCCGCCCCGCACACCCAGATGCTGACTCTGCGGGCGCCCAGAAGCTGCCTCACACAGGTAGGTTCCCTAGCACTCTCCTCCCCAGCAGAGACATATGTTTGGGAGGGCTTAGGGATCGCTGAGTTCCACACTTCCAAGGGCTCCAGCACTGAGAGCTCTGTCGGCGGGAAGGGAAGGGCATCTGCAGAGCTCCTTCAGCTGTTGCTTGGCTGTCCAGACTCAGCGCCACATTGAGAGCACCATGCACCCAGTGCCCCCTGGGTGGTGTCTGCAGCCAGCAGCCTGGCGACTCACTTTTGGTCTCCCATCATTTGCCTGAAAGACATAGGTTCCCTAATGCTCTTCTCCCCAGCAGAGCTGTGTGCAGGTTGTTGGGGCCTGCCCCTGCGTGTCTGGGTTCCCGCCCACAACCCCAGCTCAGGGGAAGTAACCCCTGAGCCAAGACCTGCAGGAGGCGAGGTATGGCTCCGCCTGGAAGCCGAGTGCCACAGCACAAGTGGAAGGAGCCTCCTCCGGGGAAGAGGAGACAGCCCCAGTCGCGTGCTGCTGCAAGCCTTGCTGGGGTGGAGCCGAGTGCGCCTCCCAGTATGGCAGAGCTCCAGCTCCGCTGAGAGCCCTGATCTGGCAGAGTTCCTTGCGCGAGGCTGTTCTGCCTGGGGCGAGCCTTGCCCAGACCTGCCTGGCTTCTAGACTTCCTGCCCAGGAAGGAGCAGGCTGCACGAGGCTGGGAGACGCCACTGGCACCTTCCTGGCCTCAGCTCCTCTCCTGCCTTTCCTTTGCACTTAGGTACCAGGCGTCCTGGGGAGGGCTTAGGGGCTGGTGGTTGCACACTGCCAAGGGCTCCAACAGTGAGAGCTCTGTTCCAGGGAAGTGAAGGGTATATTTGGAGTGCAATCGTTTATCAGATGTGAGACCCACACCTTCACCCTGAACCCTCACCCCGATCCCTTACCCTCGCCCTCACCACCCTCACCCTCACCTGAACCCTTACCCTCACCCTCACCTTGAAGCCTTACCCTCACCCTCACCCCTCACCCTAACCCTCACCTCACCCCTCACCCTAACAAGTTTGGGGGCTGTTCTGCACACTGTAACCTTAACCCTTCCCTCACCCGACACCCTATCCACATCCTAACCCTAACCCACTTCATAGTCACGCCCTCAACCCTATACTTACCCTTGAAGTAGGTACCTGCATCGTCTTTGTTTTGACACTTCCCATGCATAACAAAAGACAAGGTTGGAATGTTTCAAACATCGATCCAAGACCCATTATCCACATAAAAGGGATATACATACTCTGATCACATCATTTAAATCTCTTGCATCACCAAAATACCTCTCCACCACGTATCCAATCGCCATTGATGGATCACATCTATCTCATACATTTTATAACTTAGCAATCAAATACGCACCCGTAATCTGGGTAATTATATATACAGGATATATTGATACCATAAATATTTCAACAAATTCCACTTTCTACGATGAGTTCAATCTTCACAAAAGTAGGATGAACGGCACCTGTTTCCACTAGGATCCATAGCATTGCACAAAGTGACAGTGAGCGTGAAAATCTTAATGATGACCACCGGAAAGAAGGTCAGCACGGCTGATATCACAGATTTTTCAGTGTTCCAATACGACTTCTACCCAAATCCATAAAGAAAGACATACGCATAGGAAACTACAAATTGAAAGCAAGTCTATTGAGATAAATATTGGACATCAATTGTATGAATCTTTAAGGCATAACTGCAGACATTCTTCAGACATTCTTCAAATTCATAGAATGACAACAAAGTATGGCTACGTACAATCCATTCGGTTTTATAAACCACTCATGAGTAACCTCACAAGCCATTGAAAACCAGATGACACTTTCAAATAGCTTTGATCTACAAACAAGGCTGTAAGACAGAAAGTTAAAATCGAAATACATGAACTAAATCCTCAATAGATATGAAAACATGCCATGGTAGTGAAGTCAATTCACATTAGTTATTAGGGCTTTCATGCACAGACTCATCTCCGATCGATGTGATCTCAATTCATATTTGGCAAAAAATACGAAGCTGATCTTAACAGTCTTATTAGTTTTCTTTGTACCCCTAAAAAGAAAATGAACATGAAAACTAAATTAAACTTGGAGACTCACATTTCCCATCGGTATACAAAGCAACAGCATGTCAAACTTCTCATTCACATATGCATTTCAATGAAATTCGATGAAATACCCCTAAATAAACACATACTGCTATGCCAATGTTTCACGAGGCAGAAACACTCAATGAATGAAACTGAGAGGGTAACAGCCAGGAAGGCCAGGGGTCTCCAAAGGGAGGAAATGGGGTGCTAGTGTCAGACAGTTGTTATCTGTCACTTCCGAGGCAGGAGGAAACAAGCTGTTATCTTTTTTCCCCTTCTCGATACAAATTTAAAAAGAGGTTTTCCCTTACAATTTCTGTCTTGCTATAATGACACCTGGTTCCACCTGAACTTCACTTTTCTCATACTTTGAGCTGACCAAGGCATTTTTCTTATGGAAAGGTTTGCCTTGAGCTATGTGAATGTACTATGCATTTACCCGAGACTCTGTGTTCAAGTAGGTTCTGCCTAAAGGCTCAGAACTGACTTGACAAACCAATATGCGTTACTCATACATGGTTCTCCTGATCTATGTGAATGAAGCTACCCATCTGCTCATATCAATCGTTTCATGGCCCAGGATGACTCACCTGGTGCCACGGTCATCTCCATATATCTTGTGGGGGAGGGGTCTGCTGCCATTCCTTTCTCTAATGAGTAGACTGCTAGTAGCTAGATAACATCCAGCCAAAGATGAGTAGGGGGCACTCTTTCTGCCCCCTTCTGATGTCTATGTCAGAAGCTTTCTCTCTTTTATACTTTAATAAAACGTTGGGACACAAAAGCTCTGAGTGATCAAGCCTCCTCACTGGGCCCGGGTTGAATTCTTCCTCTAAGGAGCCCAAGAATTCAAGCATCTTTCATGGTTAGACAACAACCTTTCCAAACAATGGTCTTTTCCAAAAAAATGATGATAAGTGATGAGTATGGATATGCCTACGAATGAAATGGGACCCATATGTCAAACCACATACAAATATATCTTCCCACAACATACATAGAACACAACCAGGCCTTCATATGCATCGATGCTCCAACTATCAAGTCATACAAACATGGATGTAAAAATATCACAATACATTCCAAAGTTTAAAAGTGATGGACATTGACTTTCGCCCGCTGGTGCTTCTTTTTATGTCATCTCCATTCTATTAGCTATGACAATGAATCATGTGCTGTGCTAAGTCACTTACATCGTGTCCAACTCTTTGGGATCATATGGACTAGGCCCCACCAGGCTCCTCTCTCCATGAGATTCTCTAGGCAAGGATACTGGAGTGGGTTGCCATGCTCTCCCTCAGGAGATCTTCCTGCCCCAGGGATCGAATCCATACCTCCCATGTCTCCTGCATGGGTATGTTCTGCATGTTCTTTTACACTAGACCACCTGGGAAGCCCAAGACACATGAACATCAGTGGATTGGCGGATCCACGGGCATATACAGAACCATTCCTCCAACAAAACTGAAGAATGACTTTAAAATCGCAAAAAACATGAGTATATGTGTTCACACACTTCATGGAGCAAGGGTTTCTTCGATCTGAAAACTGGCGTCGATGAAGGACTGTGTGAAGAATACTTCAAAGTCTATTTGGCAAACACAGCCTACGTTGGCTATATTTAGTCCTCAGATGAATGGAATGTCATGAGTACTGGGCGTTTCAAAGAAGCAGCCTGTGAAGCTGTGGACACTTATTGGGATGCGTGGTATACCACATTCACACGTTTCAGTAGCATTGGTGCAAAAACGATACACTTCTCAGGGGAAGCTTCTACATGGACTCTTGGGATCAGAGCTCTAACTCATACACACATACTTTTCCTTTGAAAATGATCCTGCATGATAAGCAAACAAAACACTGGATGAACACCTAGACGGTGAGCTCTGTACTAAATGATTTGAAAGCCAGTAGATGGAATGAGCTGATGAGGAAGACTACAAACGAGTCATCTTCTTCAACTTGGTCAAACTGCTCATAGTCATACAAGTGAATGAAAAGTGGAGCCTGTTGTCATTCAATCTGTTGAAAAGAAATAGAATAATACAACAAATTAGCAAATCTTATTTTCTTCATAAACATTATATTATTTCTGCACAGCTTTCTTACTGGCATGAATAGAATATCTACAATAATCACTTGTCACAGTGAAATGGATTCACATTCGATATCGATTCACATCTAGAATCGATGCCATAGCTGTTTGATACTATTGCTTGAATGAATGCAACTTATGTGACTTCACAAACTACAAACACGACTAACATAATAGGTATTAAAAAACCTTGAGTGACATGAGCGTGAAGACTTAGTAGAGTTGCTCTCAAGAATCATGATACTATTCTTCACTCCAGCCCTAGGACTGGAATCTGTACATTAACACCCCTGCAAAAGAAACGGGAAGGATAGAATAATAATAAAGGAACTTCATAACTATATTCCTACTGTCAACATTCAACACTATGTTTTCTTTTCAACTGACTTTCATATTTGGTCTACTGTAACCTCTTCTGTGTTCATTTTATGCTAAACTTATTGCTAACAGTAAAATTACCATACGAGCTCTAATGAATTTTTTTACTTGCAAAGCTAGTGATAGAACCAAAGGCCAATATCTACATCAAACAGGAGGAACGGAATGGAAACTGTAAACAATTTTATGGAATAGCATTTCCGTGCTCCTATTCAGTCAAACGGACATTCAAAAGGATGTGATTTTTCTGAAAGTTTATTTCGGAAACTTGGAAGTGGATGACTGCAAACAATAAAACGAATAATATATTGATACATAATACGAATAATATACAGTGGGTCATTCTTTTTCTATTCTGCCACAGCTAACTGACTGGAAGTCAGTTTGTCGTAACTACTACTACAGAAGACCCTCACCGATGAGTGAAGATATATAGAAAATCCATAATAGATCTAAAAACCGTCAAAGATAAAATGGTCATGAAAAAATACAGTGACAGTTTAGTTGGTATAAGAAACAGGATGATTATGAAAGCAAAGCCAACAATCATGGATAGGCCATGGAAGCCCGTGGCCGTCACGAATGTTGACTTGTATCCTTCATCTGAGGTTGTTAAAAGTGCGTGGTAAAATCCAGAGGTTTGCAGCAGTGGTAACCTCCTGAGCAGACTGAAATCCAAAGGGTTTCCAGAATATCCTGACGATTTCCATCTACTAGGCTGTGGTGAGCTCAAGCAATACATACTCCAGAAGACAGAAGACAGACGTCTACTGCACTTAGGGAGAAAGGGAATGTTGCTGCTCAGCCTAGTACAAGTGCAGAAGCAACACCTCGGTGATTCGATCTTTAAAGACTCCATACATATGAGAAAGACTGGTATGAATAATCCTTCAGAAGCGCCTTCTCAGACCTCCTCCCATCATAAGCACAAGCATAATGAAAACACTGAGTTTTCATGGGCTCACGCAAAATTAGACTCACTTATGACTTTGCTTTGAGAAGAGTTGAACTACTCATTGTTTAAGAGAAATGACCCTTTCTTCTCTGAAGATTTGTGAATCATTCATAGGGTGTGGTGAATAAACTACTTAAGGATCTAATCCATAAAAATGCGATAGGCTAAGCACAGAGATGTTTTTCTCCCTTTCTCAAAGGATGGAACATTTTGTATTTGCACTGACTTTATGTCTTGACTTCATGTACAATTAGATATTGATTTTTTTAGTTGACATACAATAGGACTAAAAATTATGATATAAATATACTAAATAAACTCAGTTGATGTGTGGTTTGTCCACATAAGGTCAACA
>NW_017195144.1:0-9049 GCF_001704415.2 Capra hircus
ACTTACCCAGACGAAGTTCAAGGGAAGCTGCGATGCTCTGCTTGAAAGGAGTCCACGTGAAATGAAGAAGAAGTACTGGGGAACTCTCACCATGTCTTTGGTCCTCTGGATGACCTACTGCAGGAGAAACAGATGTTACAGATAAAACGTTCCACATCACTTCACAAAATGTTGTTAGACTACTTTCAGTAAAAGCTGAATCATTTGGATCAATTTACAATCATATAATAGACTACCATTTACAGTCCAAAAATCACTTGCATTTCTAGACACTCATAACAATCAGAAAAAAAATTAAGAAACTCCACTTAAATAAAACATCTAGCAACAAACTTAATCAAGAACATAAAAAGACCAGTAGTCAGAAAACTAGAAAGCACTGATAAAGAAACCAAAGAAAACACAAATACACAGAAAACTATTCCACGCTCATGCACTGGAACAATGAGGAATTAAAAGGTCCATTCCAACCAAAGTCATCAACAAATACACGGACTGCAATCACAAAATAACATTCAATGGCATTTTTCACAGAAATAGAAATATTCCTCATATTAGACTGCTACTGTTGACCAGGACCTTAAACGGCCAAAAGACTCTGAGAAAGAGGAACACAGCTGGAGGCATCTTCCTATCCCTCTTCAAAACTACATCACGGAGCTGTAGTGACCACCACAGTGAGGAACTGGCAGGAACACAGACACATGGACTCCAGGAGAGAATAGAGAGCCCAGAAACGAACCCACATGTACATGGTCAGTTCCTGAAAATCAAACCAGGAACGAGCGAAGAGGAAAGGACAGTCTTCTCAAGAAACAGTGACAGGAAAACGGCCACCTACACGGAAGAACATCAGTGTTCATCCTCTACATCATCTAACGCAAATCGAACTGAAAACCCACCGCTTTGCACACGGAGCTCTTTCCCCCTGAGTCCTCCGAGATGGACCTCCAGTCAGCCTCAGCTGGACACAGGAAACGTCTACTCCGTCCTCATTTTTCGCTCTTGCAGCGCCTCCCTGCTGGTGGGCACTGAGGCAACCCTGCTCCTCTCAGCCTGGATGCAGCCTGTTATCCAGAAGCCTGAGCCCTGATGGTCCTGAGGAGACAAGCTCCCGCCAGCTGCTCACGGGGCAGAGCCTAAAGGCAAAGCGTCCTGCGCCCGCGGGTCAGAGGGGGCTTTGGCGCCCCCCTGCGGGCCACAGGAGAAGAGCGGGCAGCCCGGCGCTCACAGACCTCAGAGGGCTCACCCAGAAGCAGCTCTGCTGCGAGCACTCAGACTGGAAGCCCAAAACTGAAATGGAGCAGAATAGCTCCATGACCTCCGCAAAACATGGCTAAGGAACAATCAGAGCCTGTATGGAATGCAGCCATAAAAAGGAACACATGTGAGTTTGTTCTAATAAAGGGGAGGGAAGTCAGTCAAAGAGAGAAAAACATGGAATCTAGAAGGATGGTACTGACGAGTCTGTTCACAGAGCAGCAATGGAGGTGCAGACATAGAGAACAGACTTACAGACGAGGGTGGGGAACAAGAGGGAGAGGGTGAGATGAATGGAGAGAGCAGCATGGATGCAGGTACACCAACCTTTGTAAATAGACAACCAATGGGAATTTGCTGTATGATTCAGGGAACTCAAACTGGGGCTCAGTAGTAACCTAGAGAGGTGGGAATGCGTGCGAGGTGGGAGGGAGATTCCAGAGCAAGAGGACATAGGTACACCTATGGTCAATTCATGTGGATGTATGACAAATCAAACCAATATTGTAAAGCAATGATCAATCAACTAAAAAGAAATAACTGTTTAAAAAAATATGAACATACACACAAACTTTGCAACAAGGTAACTCCATTTTAAAAACTATTGAAATTTTTAGAAAACTACAAACGTTCTACATGACCTTCGTCTGGTGATCAGGTCTAACATACACAAAACAAGCCAACTTACCCAATTATGAATACAAATGAGTTAACACATTGCCTTTTATCATTTCATACATTTACCCTGTGGAGGACCTTACTCGAGAGAACCAAAAAGAAACTGCTAAATGAACCACGGACCACCCACCCCTGGCCAGGCAACAGAGAAAAGAAAACACTTGCAGGAGTCATCTCACAACAGGAGGTCCTGGGAAGGAACAAGGAACGAACAAGCTACCACCACCAACCAGAATTCTGGAGAGGTCAGGAGATGGGAGGCTCCAGTTCAGAGTCCTACCAACCTCCCAGGATGCACTTCGCTGGAATCCATCTCGGCTGAGTGATGCGTGTGCCCCCAAGAAGGATCCCAATTCAGAATGCCTGGCAAGAGACAAACCAGAAATGAACCCGATGACCATAAAACCTGAGAGTGCGAGCCACGTGACAGAGTGGTTCTCTCCGTTTCCCTCACCCTCCTGCCCTCCACCCCGGCAGCCCTTCCCAATGAAGCCTCTCGCTTGGACAGCACTCCTCTCCTCAGACAACTCATTGCCAGTGTCAGACAAGAACTCACTCTCAAGCCCTGGAAGGGAACCCCCCCCTTCCTTCATCAAAAGCAATATCCAGGAGAAAAGAGCTTCAAAACGCTATCTTGCAGAGAAGGAAATCAGACAAGGCAATGGCAGCCCGCTCCAGTACCATTGCCTGGAGAATCCCACGGACAGAGGAGCCTGGTAGGCTGCAACCCCGGGGTCACTAAGAGTCGGACACGACTTCACTGAGTGACTTCACTTTCACTTTTCACTTTCATGTACTGGAGGAGGACATGGCAACCCACTCCAGTGTTCTTGCCTGGAGAATCCCAGGGACAGAGGAGCCTGGTAGGCTGCTGTCTATGGGTCGCGCAGAGTCAGGCACGACTGAAGCGACGTGGCAGCAGCAGCAGAGAAGGAAATGGCACCACCTGCAGTACTCTGGTCTCAGAAATCCTAGGGACAGAGGAGCTTGGTGGGCTACAGTCCAAAAGCAGGGCATTTCTGACGGGAGGAAACAGTCCCAGGGAAGCTGAGCTGCTCACCAAAGGCCCCAGAGCTTTGGATAGCACACCAGAGCTGTGGCTGAGGATTCCCAGCTGCCATGCCTCTTGATCCTGGCCTCTTTCACTAGATACGTGTGTGGAAAACTAGAATCTCAAATATGCCCTGGTGGTTCCATAGTCAAGAATCCACCTGCCAGTGCTGGAGATGCATGTGCGATCCCTAGGATGGGAAGATGCCACATCCTATGGAGCCCGTGTGCCACAACTGCCGAGCCTGTGCTCTAGATCCTGGAAGCCACGATGCCGAGTTCACATGCCGCAGCCACTGAAGCCCGTGAGCCTGTGCCCCTCAACAAGAGGACACACTGCAGTGAGAAGCCTGCAAACCACTCGTTATGGCCCATGCTCACCAAAACTAGAGAAAAGCCCACACACAAAGATGCAACACAGCCAACAATCAATACAACTCTTTTCCTAAAAAAATGCACATCTGACAAAGAAACTGTACTCGAATTGTCCAAGAACACTAGAGCAAACAAGCCCATTCATAATTGGTAACGACTGAAATAGACACCTGGCCACTGAGGGTATACTGATAGTAAACTATCATACAAAAACATACTCAAGATACTGGTGCGATGCACGCAGAGCCCCCTTTGAAAGACAATCTGACAGTTTTTTTTTTTCAGTAACCACGTGGGACAAGCACTGAATTCTGTGTATGACAAGCGGTGGAAGCCAGGTATCTTACCATTGGAAGGCAAAGTTCCAGATAAACAAAAGGAAACGTTACAATGTCCATGTCGTGGTGGATCAGGTTGGAGACATCATCACAAATTACCTTTAACTGAATATGTTCAAAGGTGAGCTGGAATACATGGAGATATATCTCCATGTATTGTCAGCTGAGCATATTGAGCTCCTACATGTATGTTTTAAATATCATTCTCTAATAAAAGGGAACAGGAAACATCTCCGATGGCCTGGTGGTAAAGAAGCTGCCTACCGATGCAGGGAACACGGGTTCAATTCCTGTGTAGAAGATTCCACACGCCCAGGGGCAATGAAGCCCTTGAACAACTCTTGACGTTTGCATGCTCCAGAGCCCAAGTTCTGCACACAGAGAAAGCACTGCAATGAGAAGCCATGGCACAGCAACTAGAAGGTAGCCTCTGCTCACTACAACTAGACAAAGGAGCAATAAAGACCCAGCACAGTCAAAAATAATGTCATGTTAAAAAAAAGGACAGTTCTTTGAAGAAATGACTGAGACTAGGGGTGCGACTGTAAATATATGAGCCAGGGTCATCTTCAATTATGAGAAATTAAAGAACTAAAGACAACTATCAAGCTGTCCAAACGGATACAAATGAATGACGACACAGTGTTATCTGTATACACCAGCAAATAACAATCTGAAAGGGAATTGAAACAAACAATTCCCCTTCAATCACGTCAACATTAATAAAAGACTTTGCTATGGATGGAATGAGGATGACAAGACTGGCACACTGGAAATGATACATGATTGCTGAAAAATACCCTCAAGCCATGGACAGAGACTCCATAGCGATGACAAGACTTCAGTTGGCAATACCGTGGAATGCATCTGCCATCTGAAATGAAGATTCAATATGAATTACAAAAGGCTGAAAGGTGGCTGCTAAACCACAAAAGATGCCAGCATTCTTGGCCTCCAGAGGAGAATTCAATCCAGGGCAAGTGACGAAGCTTGATGGCTCAGAGGTTTTCTGTGAAAAAGTTTGATTCAAGTAGAAAAGAGATCGAGAGAGCTGCTGACGTAGACATTCAAAGGGGGAAGAAAGAGTACCCCCTGCTAGTCTTTAGCCAGATGTTATACAGCCACTAGCAGTCTGCTAAGGAAAGAAAGACAATGTCTCAGAGAATGGCACCAGGCCCTCACCCACAGCATGCATTGAGATCACATTGGCAGCAGATGAGTCATCCCAGGCCAGAAAATGATGGACATGAAATCTTGAAGAAAGGCAGATTTCCAAGCAAATATATAGTTTCATTCACAGAGGTTAAGAGACCAGGTATGAGTAAGACAAACCGGTTTGTCGAGTCGTTTCTGAGCCCTTAGGGGGAACTGACCTGAAGACATTAACATACCTTAAGACAAACATTTCCATAAGAACAATGCATTGCTTAGTTCAAGGTTTGAGAAAAGTTAAATTCAGGTGGAGCCAGGAGTTGTCATGGCAGCACAGAATTTTCAGAGAAACTTCTTTACATTTGTATCAAGATGGAGAAAAAAAAAACCGCAGCCCTCTTGTCTCCTCCTGCCTCTTAAGAGAGAGAAAAAAACGTCTGACAGCTTGCAGTTTATTTTCTCTGTCTGGAGACCCCTGGCCTTCCTGCCTGTTATCCTCTCCAGGCCTGTAGGAAGCAATACACTCGGCTGCTTGGGAAAAGCGGCGGGGTCTGAGCTGTATGCAAAGGGGTGAAGCGGTAAAACCCTCGGCCCCAAAGGCGAGGCTTTTCTGCGATCGCCATTTCAGTCGGCTCCGAGACTGCAAACAAAGGGCAGAAGACATGGTTCCCTGCTCCGCCGAGTCCGAGTTCCCTTACCTGTGGTCCACAGCCCTGCGCTCTGCTCGCTGGATGCCAATCGACGGGGACCCAGGAGCCCACGAAACGAGCAGTCCCAGCTGCAATGGCGAGCCCTGAGAGCACAACTGGGGACCCCTGGCCCGAGGCGCCGCCATGTTCACCCCGCCCCAGACCCGCTCCCGTGAGCCGCGCCCTGACCAGCCGCCAGGCTCGCCCCGCCCCGACGCGCGCGCACGGTGCGCCCGCCCCCACGCCCCTGCCAGGCCAGGCCCGCGGGACCGCGACTGCCTCCAGGGGAAACACAAGGACAAGCAGATCCACCCACCGAGACAACCCAAGCTTTTTCTCAGCTGATCTGTCTATGATTTAGGGATAAGAAGCAAAGATGACCTAGGACAGCCATGATATTCTATAGAGCCAGACCCTGGCGCGCAGAGGCTTGAAGAGGGCCCGGGAGCGCTGCTGAAACAGCAAGCCTCTGTAGCATAGCGGTTAGGCAGGCTGGTAAGTCAGGCAGACTAGGGTCTGTAGGTCAGGAGTTCAAGTCCCGGGTTTAACTCTTTCCCTTTTAGGGGGCGGGGGACCACAAGAGGCGGGGCTTTAGACCAGACAAGTTTCTTTTTGATTTTAGAGGTTTATTGTGAAGCTTAGGGTTAGGGTTCGGGCAATCCCCCCAACTCGCTCGGTGTTCGGTTTGGGGTTAGGGTTAGAATTTCGGTGAACCCCCCTCTTCTTAGAGTTCGGTTTGGGTTAGGGTTCAGGTCAGGGTCAGGGTTCAGGTTACGGTAGGGCTTAAAGTGAGCGCTAATGGGGCCATAGTTCTTTATTAGCCTGCCCCTGGCGGCCGAGGCTTGAAGAGTGCCTGGGAGCAGCATGAAACCGGGGGCTTTGTTAGCATAGCGGTTAGGCTGACGGCCGAGTAAACATGCAATCTGCTTTGTGGTTAGAAGTTCCAGTCCGGCTTGCCTTTTTTGCTTGAGCGGATGGGGGACCGCAAGGGCGGGCTTAGGCCAGAAAAGTTTCTTTTCTTTTAGAGTTTTATTGTTAGGGTTAGGGTTAGGGTTAGGGTGCCGGCATCCCCTCAACTTGTTAGGGTTCAGGTTCAGAGTTCGGGTTACGGGAATCCCCTCCCTTCTTAGGGTTTGGATTCGGGTTCGGGTTAGGGTTCAGGGTTCGGGTTTGGGTTTGGAGTTCAGGGTTTGGGTTCCGGGTTCGCGGTTCTCGTTTGGGGTTTGGGTTCCGATTAGGGGTTCAAGGTTCAGCTTAGGGGTTTGGGGTTTGGGGATCAGGTTATGGTTCTCGGTTCAGATTAGGGTTTGCAGTTGGGGTTTGGGTTTGAGGATCGGGTTAAGGGTTTGGGGTTTGGGGCTCGCGGTTTGAGTTGGGGCTTGGGTTTGGGGTTTGGGGATCAGGTTAGGGGTTCTCGGATTGGTTTAGAGGTTCGCAGTTGGGGTTTGGGGTTTGAGGTTAGGGTTAGGGGTTTGGGTTTGAGGTTCACGGTGGGGTTGGGGATTTGGGATTCGGGTTAGGGTTTGGGGTTTGGAGTTTGGGATTTGGGTGAGGGGTTCGCGTTTTGGGGTTCCAGTTATGGGTTTGGGGTTTGGGTTGAGGGTTGGGGGTTGGGATTAGGGGTTCGGTTTCTGGTTGACGGTTTGGGTTAGGGATTAGGGGTTTTAGGATTTGGGTTGGGGTTTGGGATTGGGTTTGAGGTTCCGATTAGGGGTTGAGTATGTGAGGTTTGTGGTTCGGGGTCGAGATTTGAGGTTTGGGGTTTGGGGTTCAGGGGATTGGGTTTCATGGTTTGGGGTTGGGGGTGTGAGGTGCAGTTTCGAGTTTTGCTGTTCGGTTAGGAATTAGGGTTGGCAGTTCGGGGTTCGGCTTAGAGGTTTGGGGTGTGCGGTTTTGGATTTGAGGTTTGGGGTTCGGTTAGGGTTTGGGGTTTGGGGTTCGGTTAGCAGTTTGGAGTTTGGGTTTGGGGGTTGGGTTTCGGGGTTTAGGGTTCGGTTTTGGTGTTTGCGCGTTTGGGATTGGGGTTTGGGATTTGGGTTCAGGTTAGGGGTTTGCGATTCGGTTTAGGGGTTTGGGTTCGGTTCGGGTGTGGGGTGGGGTACAGGTTAGGGGTTTGGGTTCAGGGTTTGGGGTTCGGTTTAGGGGTGTGCGGTTTTGGGTTTGGGTTTGGGGTTCGGGCTAGTGGTTTGGGGTTCGGGGTTGGGTTCTGGATTGGGGTTCGGAGTTATGGATTCGGATTTGGGCTACGTGTTTCAGGATTTTGCGCGGTTCGGGGCTTGAGGGTCGGGGTTTGGGTTTGGGGTTTAGGGCTCGGGTTAGGGGTTTGGTTAGGGTTAGGGGTTCACGGTACGGGTTAGGTGTTTGGGGTTCGGAGTTTGGGGATTGGGTTAGGGTTTTGAGTTCGGGTAAGGGGTTTGTGAGTTCCCTGTTCAGGGTTTGGGGTTGCGTTGGATATGGGGTTCAGATTCAGGATATGGGGTTTGGGGTTCGGGTTACCAGTTGGGTATGTGGTTCGGGGTTTGGGGTATGTGGTTCATTGTTTGGGTTTGAAAGCCCTCTTGCAGGGAGCTAGGTGCGCCTCCAGTACGGCAGAGCTCTGGCTCTGCTCAGAGCCCCGATCTGGCAGAGTTCCCGTCGCGAGGCTGCTCTGCCATGGGCGAGCCTTGCCCAGACTTACCTGGCTTTTAGGCTCCCTCCCTAGGAAGGAGCAGGCTGTGTGAGGCTGGGAGACGCCACTGGCGCCTTCCTGGCTTCAGCTCTTCCCCTGCCTTGCCTTTGCACTTAGGTCCCAAGCGTCCTTGAGGAGGGCTCAGGGGCTGGTGGGTTGCACACTACCAAGGGCTCCAGAAGTGAGAGTTCTGTAGGAGGGATCGAAAGGCAACAGCAGGGCTCCTTCAGCGGTTGCTTGGCCGCCCAGACTCAGCGCCCACACGGAGAGCACCAGGTTCCAAGGGCCCCTGGCTGGGTTTTGCAGCCCCGAACACCCAGAGGCTGACTCCATGGGTGCCTAGAAAGTGTGTGACAGACGTAGGTTCCCCGCCACTCTCCTCCCCAGCAGAGACATGTGCAGGTGGTTGGGGCCTGATCCTGCGTGTCTGGGTTCCGCCCCACAGCCAACTCAGGGGAAGCAGCCCCTGAGGCAAGACCTGCTGGAGGAGCCCTGCGCACCCGCCTGATAGGCGAGAGCACAGCCAGCAGTGTAGCGAGCCTCCTCGGGGGAAGAGGAGGCAGCCCAGCCCCGTCAAGCGGAAAGCCCTGCTTGCACGGAGCTAAGTGCGACTCCAGGACGGCAGAGCTCTAGCCCTGCTCAGAGCCCCGATCTGGCAGAGTTCCTGGCGCGAGCTCTCTGCCGGGAGATAGCCTTGCCAGACTTGCCTTGCTTTTAGGCTGCCTCTCCAGGAAGGAGCAGGCAGCAGGAGCCTGGGAGACGCCTGGCTTTCTTGCCTCATCCAATCCACCTTGCCTTTGCACATAGGTGCCAGGCCTCGTACGGGAGGGCTTAGCGGG
>NW_017195145.1:0-9048 GCF_001704415.2 Capra hircus
TTCCCTTTCGCATGGATCAAGGATCTGTGGCTTTCCCTCGAGGCTTTCCCGACGAGGCTTTCAGAGGCTTTCACAGGGCTGTCCCACGTGCCACCGTGGTGTGATCGATCTCGCTTGAAAGTCGAGGCAGTGCAGGGAAAACAGGTTTCCCTGGAATGGACTGAGACATCTGGGGGACTCTGGGAATGGTGGCACGACCCTGGAGTTCCTCTCGCCTTTCCTGTGGAGAGCGCCTCCTCTTGAGATGCGACGGAAACGCCGGGAATTCTTTCCCGAGCACGCAGGGAAAGGATCCCTCCTCTCGAGCTAGGAGGCGGAAACGGGGCCTCTGGATGTGGGCGGGACTCTCGTGCTTCCTCTCGAGTGGAGACGGGTATGTCGGGAACTTCTTGAGTTGCAGCAAGGGTGTGAAGACCCTTTGGAAGTTCCAGATTTTAGATGTGACTAGCCTCGAGAGCCTCAGCGGAAATGGGCTCATCTCGCCTGGAGGGGAGAAACTCCTGGATTTTCTCGAGTTGCGGCAGGTGCTCTCGACTTACGACGGGGACCTCAGGGACCCGCTCTGGTGGCCTCAGGAAAGGCCAGTCCCCATGCGTGTTGCTCAGGGGCCTCTCGGGATCCTCTCCCGTCGATGCCGGGGCTTAAGACCTGTGTGGAGTTGGTCGGAACCTGAGGATTCCTCTCCAGTGCTGACATGGATCTTGGGGTACTTCTGGAGTCTCCCCAAGGGGAGTCAGTCCTCGTCTCGAGTGGGGCATGCGTGCGCTTTCCTCCCGAGCTGTAGCAGCAGTGTCACGCTTCCCTTTGCGTGGATCAAGGATCTGTGGCTTTCCTCGAGGCTTTCCCACGAGGTTTCCCACGAGGGCTGTCCACGTGCCACCGTGTGTGAGTCGATCCTCGGCTTGAAAGTCGAGGCAGTGCAGGGAAAACAGGTTTCCCTGGAATGGACTGAGACATCTGGGGACTCTGGGAATGGTGGCACGACCCTGGAGTTCCTCTCGCCTTTCCTGTGGAGAGCGCCTCCTCTTGAGATGCGACGGGAATGCCGGGAATTCTTTCCCACCACGCAGGAAAGGATCCCTCCTCTCGAGCTAGGAGGCGGAAACGGGGCTCCTCTGGATGTGGCGGGACTCTCGTGCTTCCTCTCGAGTGGAGATGGGTATGTCGGGGAACTCTTGAGTTGCAGCAAGGGTGTGAAGGACCCTTTGGAAGTTCCAGAGTAGGTGTGTTTAGCTCGACGCCTCAGCGGAAATGGGCCTCATCTCGCCTGGAGGGGAGAACCTCCTGGATTTTCTCGAGTTGCGGCAGGTCTCTCGACTTACGACGGGGACCTCAGGGACCCGCTCTGGTGCCTCAGGAAAGGCCAGTCCCCATGCGAGTTGCTGGGGCCTCTCGGGATTCCTCTCCCGTCGATGCAGGGCCTAAGACCTGTGTGGAGTCGGGGAACCTGAGGATTCTTCTCCAGTGCTGACATGGATCTTGGGGTACTTCTGGAGTCTCCCAGAGGAGTCAGTCCTCGTCTCGAGTGGGGGCATGACAGTGCGCTTTCCTCCGAGCTGTAGCAGGCAGTGTCGCGCTTCCCTTCGCGGATAAGGATCTGTGGTTTTCCTGCTTCGAGGCTTTCCCACGAGGCTTTCCACAGGGCTGTCCCACGTGCCACCGTGGTGTGAGTCGATCCTCGGCTTGAAAGTCGAGGCAGTGCAGGGAAAACAGGTTTCCCTGGAATGGACTGAGACATCTGGGACTCTGGAATGGTGGCACGACCCTGGAGTTTCCTCTCGCCTTCCTGTCGAGAGCGCTCCACTTGAGATGCGACGGGAATCGCGGAATTCTTTCCCCAACACGCAGGGAAAGGATCCCTCCTCTCGAGCTATGAGGCGGAAACGGGGCTCCTCTGGATGTGGGCGGGACTTCTCGTGCTTCCTCTCGAGTGGAGACGGGTATGTCGGGGAACTTCTTGAGTTGCAGCAAGGTGTGAAGGACCTTTGGAAGTTCCAGAGTTAGAGTGTGACTAGCCTCGAGACGGCCTCAGTCGGAAATGGCCTCATCTCGCCTGGAGGGGAGAAACCTCCTGATTTTCTCGAGTTGCGGCAGGTGTTCTCTCGACTTACCGACGGGGACCTCAGGGACCCGCTCTGGTGGCCTCAGGAAAGGCCAGTCCCCATGCGAGTTGCTCGGGGGCCTCTCGGGATTCCTCTCCCCGTCAGATGCCGGGGCTAAGACCTTGTGTGGAGTCGTGGCCGGAACCTGAGGATTCCTCTCCAGTGCTGACATGGATCTTGGGGTACTTCTGGAGTCTCCCCAGAGGAGTCAGTCCTCAGTCTCGAGTGGGGCATGCACGTGGCGCTTTCCTCCGAGCTGTAGCAGCAGTGGTCACGCTTCCCTTTCGCGTGGATCAAGGGATCTGTGGCTTTTCCCTCGAGGCTTCCAGAGCTTTCCCACGAGGCTTTCCCACAGGGCTGTCCCACGTGCCACCGTGGTGTGAGTCGATCCTCGGCTTGAAAGTCGAGGCAGTGCAGGGAAAACAGGTTTCCCTGGAATGGACTGAGACATCTCGGGGACTCTGGGAATGGTGGCACGACCCTGGAGTTCCTCTCGCCTTTCCTGTCGAGAGCGCCTCCACTTGGAGATGCGACGGGAATGCGGGGAATTCTTTCCCCACCACGAAGGGAAAGGATCCCTCCTCTCGAGCTAGGAGGCGGAAAGGGGCTCCTCTGAATGTGGGCGGGACTTTCGTGCTTCCTCTCGAGTGGAGATGGGTATGTCGGGGAACTTCTTGAGTTGCAGCAAGGGTGTGAAGGACCCTTTGGAAGTTCCAGGGGTTAGGTGTGACTAGCCTCGACGCCTCATCGGAAATGGGCCTCATCTCGCCTGGAGGGGTAGAACCTCCTGAATTTTCTCGAGTTGCGGCAGGTTCTCTCGACTTACTACGGGGACCTCAGGGACCCGCTCTGGTGGCCTCAGGAAAGGACAGTCCCCATGCGAGTTGCTCGGGGGGCCTCTCGGGATTCCTCTCCCGTCGATGTCAGAGCCTAAGACCTTGTGTGGAGTCGGGGCCAAAACCTGAGGATTCTTCTCCAGTGCTGACATGGATCTTGAGGTACTTCTGGAGTCTCCCCAGAGGAGTCAGTCCACGTCTCGAGTGGGGGCATGCACGTGGGCTTTCCTTCCCGAGCTGTAGCAGCAGGGTCGCGCTTCCCTTTGCGGCAATGAAGGGATCTGTAGTTTTCCCTCGAGGCTTTCCCACGAGGCTTTCCCACGAGATTTTCCCACAGGGCTGTCCCACGTGCCACCGTGGTGTGAGTAGATCCTCGGCTTGAAAGTCGAGGCAGTGCAGGGAAATCAGGTTTCCCTGGAATGGACTGAGACATCTGGGGACTCTGGGAATGGTGGCACGACCCTGGAGTTCCTCTTGCCTTTCCTGTCGAGAGCGCGTCCACTTGAGATGCGACGGGAACGCGGGGAATTCTTTCCCCACCACGCAGGAAAAGGATCCCTACTCTCGAGCTATGAGGCGGAAACGGGGCTCCTCTGGATGTGGTCGGGACTCTCGTGCTTCCTCTCGAGTGGAGACGGGTATGTCGGGGAACTTCTTGAGTTGCAGCAAGGGTGTGAAGGACCCTTTGGAATTTCCCGATGTTAGATGTGACTAGCCTCGAGAGGCCTCAGCGGAAATGAGCCTCATCTCGCCTGGAGGGGAGAAACTCCTGGATTTTCTCGAGTTGCGGCAGGTGTTCTCGACTTACGACGGGGACCTCAGGGACCCGCTCTGGTGGCCTCAGGAAAGGCCAGTCCCCATGCGTGTTGCTCGGGGCCTCTCGGGATTCCTCTCCCGTCGATGCCGGGGAATAAGACCTTGTGTGGAGTCGGTGCCGGAACCTGAGGATTCCTCTCCAGTGCTGACATGGATCTTGGGGTACTTCTGGAGTCTCCCCAAGGGAGTCAGTCCTCATCTCGTGTGGCGGCATGCACGTGCGCTTTCCTCACGAGCTGTAGCTGCAGTGTCACGCTTCCCTTTGCGTGGATCAAGGGATCTGTGGCTTTCCCCTCGAGGCTTTCCCACAGGGCTGTCCCACGTGCCACCGTGGTGTGAGTCGATCCTCGGCTTGAAAGTCGAGGCAGTGCAGGGAAAACAGGTTTCCCTGGAATGGACTGAGACATCTGGGGGACTCTGGGAATGGTGGCACGACCCTGGAGTTCCTCTCGCCTTTTCTGTGGAGAGTGCCTCCTCTTGAGATGCGACGGGAACACCGGGAATTCTTTCCCGACCACGCAGGGAAAGGATCCCTCGTTTCGAGCTAGGAGGCAGAAACGGGGCTCCTCTGGAAGTGGGCGGGACTCTCGTGCTTCCTCTCCAGTAAGACGGGTATATCGGGGAACTACTTGAGTTGCAGCAAGGGTGTGAAGGACCCTTTGGAAGTTCCAGATGTTAGATGTGATTAGCCTCAAGTCGCCTCAGCGGAAATGGGCCTCATCTCGCCTGGAGGGGAGAACCTCCTGCATATTCTCGAGTTGCGGCAGGTGCTCTCGACTTACGACGGGGACCTCAGGGACCCGCTCTGGTGGACTCAGGAAAGGCCAGTCCCCATGCGAGTTTCTCGGGGGCCTGTCGTGATTACCCTCACGTCGATGCCGGGGCCTAAGACCTTGTGTGGAGTCGGTGCCGGAACCTGAGGATTCCTCTTCAGTGCTGACATGGATCTTGGGTACTTCTGGAGTCTCCCCAGGGGAGTCAGTCCTCGTCTTGAGTGAGGGCATGCCCGTGCGATTTCCTCCCGAGCTGTAGCAGCAGTGTCACGCTTCCCTTCGCGTGCATCAAGGGATCTGTGGCTTTCCCTCGAGGCTATCCCAGGAGGCTTTCCCATGAGGCTTTCCCACAGGGCTGTCCCACGTGCCACCGTGGTGTGAGTCGATCCTCGGCTTGAAAGTCGACGCAGTGCAGGGAAAACAGGTTTCCCTGTAATGGACTGAGACATCTGGGGGACTCTGGGAATGGTGGCACGACCCTGGCAGTTCCTCTCGCCTTTCCAGTGGAGAGCGCCTCCTCTTGAGATGCGACAGGAACGCCGGGAATTCTTTCCCGACCACGCAGGGAAAGGATCCCTCCTCTCGAGCTAGGAGGCAGAAACGGGGCTCCTCTGGATGTGCCCGGGACTCTCGTGCTTGCTCTCGAGTGGAGACGGGTATGTCGGGGAACTTCTTGAGTTGCAGCAAGGGTGTGAAGGACCCTTTGGAAGTTCCAGATGTTAGATGTGTTTAGCTTCAAGACGCCTCAGCGGAAATGGGCCTCATCTAGCCTGGAGGGGAGAACCTCCTGGATTATTTCGAGTTGCGGCAGGTGCTCTCGACTTACGACGGGGACCTCAGGGACCCGCTCTGGTGGCCTCAGGAAAGGCCAGTCCCCATGCGAGTTGCTCACAGGCCTCTCGGGTTTCCTCTCCCGTCAATGCCGGGGCCTAAGACCTTGTGAGGAGTCAGTTCCGGAACCTGAGGATTCCTCTCCAGTGCTGGCATGGATCTTGGGGTACTTCTGGACTCTAACCAGGGGAGTCAGTCCTCGTCTCGAGTGGGGACATGAAAGTGCGCTTTCCTCCCGAGCTGTAGCAGCACTGTCTTGCTTCCCTTCGCTTGGATAAAGTGATCTGTGGCTTTTCCTCGAGGCTTTCCCAGGAGGCTTTCCCACGAGGCATTCCCACAGGGCTGTCCCACGTGCCACCGTGGTGTGAGTCGATCCTCGGCTTGAAAGTCGAGGCAGTGCAGGGAAAACAGGTTTCCCTGGATTGGACTGAGACATCTCGACGACTCTGGGAATGGTGGAACGACCCTGGAGTTCCTCTCGCCTTTCCTGTCGAGAGCGCCTCCACTTGAGATGCGACGGGAATGCGGGGAATTCTTTCCCCTCCACGCAGGGAAAGGATCCCTCCTCTCGAGCTAGGAGGCGGAAAGGGGGCTCCTCTGAATGAGGGCGGGACTTTCGTGCTTCCTCTCGAGTGGAGATGGGTATGTCGGGAAACTTCTTGAGTTGCAGCAAGGGTGTGAAGGACCCTTTGGAAGTTCCAGGGGTTAGGTGTGATTAGCCTCGAGACGCCTCATCGGAAATGGGCCTCATCTCGCCTGGAGGGTAGAACCTCCTGAATTTTCTCGAGTTGCGGCAGGTTCTCTCGACTTACTACGGGGACCTCAGGGACCCGCTCTGGTGGCCTCAGGAAAGGCCAGTCCCCATGCGAGTTACTTGAGGGCCTCTCGGGAATCCTCTCCCTTCGATGCCCGGGCCTAAGACCTTGCGTGGAGTCGGTGCCGGAACCTGAGAATTCCTCTCCAGTGCTGACATGGATCTTGGGGTAATTCCGGAGTCTCCCCAGGGGAGTCAGTCCTCGTCTCGCGTAGGGGCATGCACGTGCGCTTTCCTCCCGAGCTGTAGCAGCAGTGTCACGCTTCCCTTCGCGTGGATCAAGGGATCTGTGGCTTTCCCGCGGGGCTTTCCCACAGGGATGTCCCACGTGCCACAGTCGTGTGAGTCGATCCTCGGCTTGAAAGTCGAGGCAGTGCAGGGAAAACAGGTTTCCCTGGAATGCACCCAGACATCTGGGGGACTCTGGGAATGGTGGCACGACCCTGGAGTTCCTCTCGCATTTTCTGTGGAGAGCGCCTCCTCTTGAAATGGGACGGGAAAGCCAGGAATTCTTTCCAGACCACGCAGGGAAAGGATCCCTCCTCTCGAGCAAGGAGGCGACCACGGGGCTCCTCTGGATGTGGGCGGGACTCTCGTGCTTCCTCTCGAGTGGAGACGTGTATGCCGGGGAACGTCTTGAGTTGCAGCAAGGGTGTGAAGGACCCTTTGGAAGTTCCAGAGGTTCGGTGTGATTAGCCTCAAGACGCCTCAGCGGAAATGGGCCTCGTCTCGCCTGGAGGGGAGAACCTCCTGGATGTTCTCAAGTTGCGGCAGGTGCTCTCGACTTACGACGGGGACCTCAGGGGCCTGCTCTGGTGGCCTCAGGAAAGGCCAGTCCCCATGCGAGTTGCTCGGGTGCCTCTCGGGATTCCTCTCCCGTCGATGCCAGGGCCTAAAATCTTGTGTGGAGTCGGTGCCGAAACCTGAGCATTCCTCTCCAGTGCTGACATGGATCTTGGGGAACTTCTGGAGTCTCCCCATGTGAGTCAGTCCTCGTCTCGATTCAGGGCACGCACGTACGCTTTCCTCCCGAGGTGTAGCAGCAGTGTCGCGCTTCCCTTCGCGTGGATCAAGTGATCTGTGGCTTTCCCTCGAGGCTTTCCCACGAGGCTTTCCCATGAGGCTTTCCCACAGGGCTGTCGCCACGTGCCACCGTGGTGTGAGTCGATCTCTCGGCTTGAAAGTCGGAGGCCAGTGCAGGGAAAACAGGTTTCCCTGGAATGGACTGAGACATCTGGGGGACTCTGGAAATGGTGGCAACGACCCTGGAGTTTCCTCTCGCCTTTCCTGTGGAGAGCTGCCTCCTCTTGAGATTGCTGACGGAACGCCGGGAATTCTTTCCCGAGCACGCTAGGGAAAGGATCCCTCCTCGTCGAGCTAGGAGGCGGAAACGGGGGCTCCTCTGGATGTGGGTGGGACTCTCGTGACTTCCTCTCGAGTGGAGACGGGTATGTCGGGGAACTTCTTGAGTTGCAGCAAGGGTGTGAAGGACCCTTTGGAAGTTCCAGAGTTAGGTGTGAATAGCCTCGAAATGCTCAGCGGAAATGGGCCTCATCTCGCCTGGAGGGGAGAACCTCCTGGATTTTCTCGAGTTGCGGCAGGTGCTCTCGACTTACGACGGGGACCTCAGGGACTTGCTCTGGTGGCCTCAAGGAAAGGCCAATCCCCATGCGAGTTGCTCAGGGCCTCTCGGGATCCTCTCCCGTCGATGCTGGGGCTTAAGACCATGTGTGGAGTCGGTGTCCGAAACCTGAGGATTCCCTCTCCAGTGCTGACATGGATCTTTGGGGTACTTCTGGAGTCTCCCCAGGGGACTCAGTCCTCGTCTCGAGTGGGGGCATCCAAGTGCGCTTTCCTCCCGAGCTGTAGCAGCAGTGTCACGCTTTCCTTCGCATGGATCAAGGGATCTGTGGCTTTCCTTCGAAGGCTTTCCCACGAGGATTTCCCACGAGACTTTCCCAAAGGACTGTCCCACGTGCCACCGTGTTGTGAGCCGATCCTCGGCTTGAAAGTCGAAACAGTGCAGGAAAACAGGTTTCCCTGGAATGGACTGAGACATCTGGGGGATTCTGGGAATGTGCCTCGATCCTGGAGTTCCTCTCGCCTTTCCTGTGGAGAAGCGCCTCCTCTTGAGATGCGACGGGAATGCCGGGAATTCTTTCCCGACCCCGCAGGGAAAGGATCCCTCCTCTCGAGCTAGGAGGCGGAAACGGGGCTCCTCTGGATGTGCCGGGACTCTCGTGCTTCCTCTCGAGTGGAGACGGGTATGTCGGGAACTTCTTGAGTTGCAGCAAGGGTGTGAAGGACGCCTTTGGAAGTTCCAGATGTTAGATGTGTTTAGCTTCAAGACGCCTCAGCGGAAATGGGCCTCATCTCGCCTGGAGGGGGAGAACTCCTGGATTATTTCGAGTTGCGGCAGGTGCTCTCGACTTACGACGGGGACCTCAGGGACCCGCTCTGGTGGCCTCAGGAAAGGCAGTCCCCATGCGAGTTGCTCACAGGCCTCTCGGGTTTCCTCTCCCGTCAATGCCGGGCCTAAGACCTTGTGAGGAGTCAGTTCCGGAAACCTGAGGATTCCTCTCCAGTGCTGACATGGATCTTGGGGTACTTCTGGACTCTACAGGGGAGTCAGTCCTCGTCTTGAGGGGGACATGAAAGTGCGCTTTCCTCCCGAGCTGTAGCAGCACTGTCGCTTCCCTTCGCTTGGATAAAGTGATCTGTGGCTTTCCTCGAGGCTTTCCCAGGACGGCTTTCCACGAGGCTTTCCACAGGGCTGTCCCCACGTGCCACCGTGGTGTGAGTCGATCCTCGGCTTGAAAGTCGAGGCAGTGCAGGGAAAACAGGTTCCCTGGAATGGACTGAGACATCTCGGGACT
>NW_017195146.1:0-20518 GCF_001704415.2 Capra hircus
CTTGGATTTTCTCGAGTTGCGGCAGGTGCTCTCGACTTACGACGGGGACCTCAGGGATCCGCTCTGGTGGCCTCAGGAAAGGCCAGTCCCCATGCGAGTTGCTCGGGGCCTCTCGGATTCCTCTCCGTCGATGCCGGCCTAAGCCTTGTATGGAGTCGCTGCCGGAACCTGAGGATTCTCTCCAGTGCTGACATGGATTGGGTACTTCTGGAGTCCCCCAGGGGAGTCAGTCCTCGTCTCGAGTGGGGGCATGCACGTGCGCTTTCCTCCCGAGCTGTAGCAGCAGTGTCACGCTGCCCTTCGCGTGATCAAGGGTCTGTGGCTTTCCTCGAGGCTTCGAGGCTTTCCCACGAGGCTTTCCTAACGAGGCTTTCCCACAGGGTGTCCCACGTGCCCACCGTGGTGTGAGTCGATCCTCGGCTTGAAAGTCGAGGCAGTGCAGGGAAATCAGGTTTCCCTGGAACGGATGGAGACATTCTGATTGTCTCTGGGAATGGTGGCACGACCCTGGAGTTCCTCTCGCCTTTCCTGTGGAGAGCGCCTGCTCTTGAGATGCGACGGAACGCCGGGAATCTTTCCCGACCACGCAGGAAAGGATCCCTCCTCTCGAGCTAGGAGGAGAAACGGGGCTCCTCTGGATGTGCCAGGACTCTCGTGCTTCCTCTCAAGTGGAGCCGGGTATGTCGGGAACTTCTTGAGTTGCAGCAAGGGTGTGAAGTACCCTTTGGAAGTTCCAGAGGTTAGGTGTGATTAGCCTCGAAACACCTCAGCGGAAATGGCCTCATCTGGCCTGGAGGGGAGAACCTCCTGGATTTCTCGAGTTGCAGCAGGTCTCTCGACTTACGACGGGGACCTCAGGAACCCGCCTCTGGTGCCTCAGGAAAGGCCAGTCCCATGCGAGTTTCTCGGGGCCTCTCGGGATTCCTCTCCCTTCGATGTCGGGCCTAAGACCTTGTGTGCAGTCGGTGCCGGAACCTGAGGATTCCTTTCCAGTGCTGACATGGATCTTGGGGTACCTCTGGAGTCTCCCCAGGGGATTCAGGCCTCGTCTCGAGTGGGGCATGAGTGTGCCTTTCTCCCATGCTGTAGCAGCAGTGTCATGCTTCTGCTTGCGTGGACCAAGGGATCTGTGACTTTCCCTCGAGTCTTTCCCTCGAGGCTTACCTTCCCACAGGGCTGTCCACGTGTCTCCGGTGGTGTGAGTCGATCCTCGGCTTGAAAGCCGAGGCAGTGCAGGGAAAACAGGTTTCCCTGTGGAATGGACTGAGACATTCTGGGGGAGTCTTGGAATGTGGCACGACCCTGGCAGTTCCTCTCCGCCTTTCCTGTGGAGAGCGCCTCCTCTTGAGATGCGATCGGGAATGCCGGGAATTCTTTCCCGACCATGTAGGGAAAGGATCCCTCATCTCGAGCTACGGAGCCGGAAACTGAGCTCCTCTGGATGTGCGGCGGACCTCGTGTTTCCTCTTGAGTGGAGACGGTATGTCGGGGAACTTCTTGAGTTGCCAGCATGACTGTGAAAGACTCCTTTTGAAGTTCCAGAGTTACGGTGTGATTAGCTCGAGACACCTCAGTGGAAACGGGCCTCATCTCGCCTGCAGGGGAGAACCTCCTGGATTTTCTCGAGTTGCGTCAGTGCTCTCGAGTTACGACGGAGACATCAGGGACCCGCTCTGGTGACCTCAGGAAAGGCCAGTCCCATGCGAGGTTGCTAGGGGGCCTCTCAGGATTCCTCTCCCGTCGATGCCGGGGCCTAAGACCTTGTGTGGAGTCGGGACCGGAACCTGAGGATTCCTCTCCAGTGCTGACATGGATCTTGGCGTACTTCTGGAGTCTCCCAAGCTTGCGTCAGTTCTCGGCTCGAGTGGGGTCATGCACGTGCGCTTTAATCCCGAGCGTAGCAGCAGTGTCGCGCTTCCCATCTCGTGGATCAAGGTATCTGTGGCTTTCCCTCGAGGCTTTCCCACGAGGCTTTCCCACGAGGCTTTGCCACAGGGCTGTCCCACGTGCCACCAGTGGTGTGAGTCGATCCTCGGCTTGAAAGTCGAGTCAGTGCGGGGAAACAGGTTTCCCTGGAATGGACTGAGACATCTGGGGGACTCGGGAATGGTGGCATGTCCCTGGAGTTCCTCTCGCCTTTCCTGTGGAGAGCGCCTCCTCTTGAGATGCGACGAGAACGCCGGGAATTCTTTCCCGACCTCGAAGGGAAAGGATCCCTCCTCTCGAGCTAGGAGGCGGAAACGGGGCTCCTCTGGATGAGGGCGGGACTCTCGTGGTTCCTCTCGAGTGGAGACGGGCATGTCACGGAACTTCTTGAGTTGCAGCAAGAGTGTGAAGGACCCTTTGGAAGTTCCAGAAGTTAGGTGTGATTAGCCTCGAGACGCCTCAGCGGAAATGGGCCTCATCTCGCCTGGAGGGGGAACCTCCTGGATTTTCTCGAGTTGCGGCAGGTGCTCTCAACTTACGATGGGGACCTCAGGAACCCGCTCTTGTGGTCTCAGGAAAGGCCAGTCGCCATGCGAGTTGCTCGGGGGCCTCTTGGGATTCCTCTCCCGTCAATGCCGTGGCCTAAGACCATGTGTGGAGTAGGTGCTGGAATCTCAGCATTCCTTTCCAGTGCTGACATGGATCTTGGGGTACGTCTGGAGTCTCCTCAGGAGAGTCAGTCCTCGTCTCGAGTGGGGGCACGCACGTGCGCTTTCCTCCCGAGCTGAAGCAGCAGTGTCGTGCTTGCCTTCGCATGGATCAAGAGATAAGGGGCTTTCCCTCGAGGCTTTCCCACGAGGCTTTCCCATGAGGCTTTCCCACAGGGCTGTCCCACGTGCCACCGTGGTGTGAGTCGATCCTCGGCTTGAAAGTCGAGGCAATGCAGGGAATGCTGGTTTCCCTGGAATGGACTGAGACATCTGGGGGACTCTGGGAATGGTGGCCCGACCCTGGAGTTTCTCTCGCCTTTCCTGTGGAGAGCGCCTCCTCTTGAGAAGTGACGGAAACGCCGGGAATTCTTTCCCGACCATGCAGGGAAAGGATCCTTCCTCTCGAGCTAGGACGCGGAAACGGGGCTCCTCTGGATGTGGACGGGACTCTCGTGCTTCCTATCGAGTCGAGACAGGTATGTCGGGGAACTGCTTGAGTTGCAACATGGTTGTAAAGGACCCTTTGGAAGTTCCAGATGTTAGATGTGATTAGCCTGGAGACGCCACAGTGGAAATGGGCCTCGTCTCGCCTGGAGGGGAGAACCTCTTGGATTTTCTCGAGTTGCGGCAGGTGCTCTCGACTTACGACGGGGACCTCAGGGATCCGCTCTGGTGGCCTCAGGAAAGGCCAGTCCCCATGCGAGTTGCTCGGGGGCCTCTCGGGATTCCTCTCCCGTCGATGCCGCGGCCTAAGACCTTGTATGGAGTCGCTGCCGGAACCTGAGGATTCCTCTCCAGTGCTGACATGGATCTTGGGGTACTTCTGGAGTCTCCCCAGGGGAGTCAGTCCTCGTCTCGAGTGGGGGCATGCACGTGCGCTTTCCTCCCGAGCTGTAGCAGCAGTGTCACGCTGCCCTTCGCGTGGATCAAGGGGTCTGTGGCTTTCCCTCGAGGCTTTCCCACGAGGCTTTCCCACGAGGCTTTCTAACGAGGCTTTCCCACAGGGTGTCCCACGTGCCACCGTGGTGTGAGTCGATCCTCGGCTTGAAAGTCGAGGCAGTGCAGGGAAATCAGGTTTCCCTGGAACGGATGGAGACATCTGATTGTCTCTGGGAATGGTGGCACGACCCTGGAGTTCCTCTCGCCTTTCCTGTGGAGAGCGCCTGCTCTTGAGATGCGACGGGAACGCCGGGAATTCTTTCCCGACCACGCAGGGAAAGGATCCCTCCTCTCGAGCTAGGAGGAGGAAACGGGGCTCCTCTGGATGTGGCCAGGACTCTCGTGCTTCCTCTCAAGTGGAGCCGGGTATGTCGGGGAACTTCTTGAGTTGCAGCAAGGGTGTGAAGTACCCTTTGGAAGTTCCAGAGGTTAGGTGTGATTAGCCTCGAAACACCTCAGCGGAAATGGGCCTCATCTGGCCTGGAGGGGAGAACCTCCTGGATTTTCTCGAGTTGCAGCAGGTGCTCTCGACTTACGACGGGGACCTCAGGAACCCGCTCTGGTGGCCTCAGGAAAGGCCAGTCCCCATGCGAGTTTCTCGGGGGCCTCTCGGGATTCCTCTCCCTTCGATGTCGGGGCCTAAGACCTTGTGTGCAGTCGGTGCCGGAACCTGAGGATTCCTTTCCAGTGCTGACATGGATCTTGGGGTACCTCTGGAGTCTCCCCAGGGGATTCAGGCCTCGTCTCGAGTGGGGGCATGAGTGTGCCCTTTCCTCCCATGCTGTAGCAGCAGTGTCATGCTTCTGCTTGCGTGGACCAAGGGATCTGTGACTTTCCCTCGAGTCTTTCCCTCGAGGCTCTCCCACAGGGCTGTCCCACGTGTCTCGGTGGTGTGAGTCGATCCTCGGCGTGAAAGCCGAGGCAGTGCAGGGAAAACAGGTTCCTGTGGAATGGACTGAGACATCTGGGGGAGTCTTGGAATGGTGGCACGACCCTGCAGTTCCTCTCCCCTTTCCTTTGGAGAGCGCCTCCTCTTGAGATGCGATGGGAATGCCGGGAATTCTTTCCCGACCATGTAGGGAAAGGATCCCTCATCTCGAGCTACGAGCCGGAAACGGAGCTCCTCTGGATGTGGCCGGGACCCTCGTGTTTCCTCTTGAGTGGAGACGGGTATGTCGGGGAACTTCTTGAGTTGCAGCATGACTGTGAAAGACTCTTTTGAAGTTCCAGAGTTCACGTGTGATTAGCCTCGAGACACCTCAGTGGAAACGGGCCTCATCTCGCCTGCAGGGGAGAACCTCCTGGATTTTCTCGAGTTGCGTCAGGTGCTCTCGAGTTACGACGGAGACATCAGGGACCCGCTCTGGTGACCTCAGGAAAGGCCAGTCCCCATGCGAGGTGCTAGGGGGCCTCTCAGGATTCCTCTCCCGTCGATGCCGGGGCCTAAGACCTTGTGTGGAGTCGGGACCGGAACCTGAGGATTCCTCTCCAGTGCTGACATGGATCTTGGCGTACTTCTGGAGTCTCCCAAGCTTGCGTCAGTTCTCGGCTCGAGTGGGGTCATGCACGTGCGCTTTAATCCCGAGCGGTAGCAGCAGTGTCGCGCTTCCCATCTCGTGGATCAAGGTATCTGTGGCTTTCCCTCGAGGCTTTCCCACGAGGCTTTCCCACGAGGCTTTGCCACAGGGCTGTCCCACGTGCCACAGTGGTGTGAGTCGATCCTCGGCTTGAAAGTCGAGTCAGTGCGGGGAAACAGGTTTCCCTGGAATGGACTGAGACATCTGGGGGACTCGGAGAATGGTGGCATGTCCCTGGAGTTCCTCTCGCCTTTCCTGTGGAGAGCGCCTCCTCTTGAGATGCGACGAGAACGCCGGGAATTCTTTCCCGACCTCGAAGGGAAAGGATCCCTCCTCTCGAGCTAGGAGGCGGAAACGGGGCTCCTCTGGATGAGGGCGGGACTCTCGTGGTTCCTCTCGAGTGGAGACGGGCATGTCACGGAACTTCTTGAGTTGCAGCAAGAGTGTGAAGGACCCTTTGGAAGTTCCAGAAGTTAGGTGTGATTAGCCTCGAGACGCCTCAGCGGAAATGGGCCTCATCTCGCCTGGAGGGGGAACCTCCTGGATTTTCTCGAGTTGCGGCAGGTGCTCTCAACTTACGATGGGGACCTCAGGAACCCGCTCTTGTGGTCTCAGGAAAGGCCAGTCGCCATGCGAGTTGCTCGGGGGCCTCTTGGGATTCCTCTCCCGTCAATGCCGTGGCCTAAGACCATGTGTGGAGTAGGTGCTGGAATCTCAGCATTCCTTTCCAGTGCTGACATGGATCTTGGGGTACGTCTGGAGTCTCCTCAGGAGAGTCAGTCCTCGTCTCGAGTGGGGGCACGCACGTGCGCTTTCCTCCCGAGCTGAAGCAGCAGTGTCGTGCTTGCCTTCGCATGGATCAAGAGATAAGGGGCTTTCCCTCGAGGCTTTCCCACGAGGCTTTCCCATGAGGCTTTCCCACAGGGCTGTCCCACGTGCCACCGTGGTGTGAGTCGATCCTCGGCTTGAAAGTCGAGGCAATGCAGGGAATGCTGGTTTCCCTGGAATGGACTGAGACATCTGGGGGACTCTGGGAATGGTGGCCCGACCCTGGAGTTTCTCTCGCCTTTCCTGTGGAGAGCGCCTCCTCTTGAGAAGTGACGGAAACGCCGGGAATTCTTTCCCGACCATGCAGGGAAAGGATCCTTCCTCTCGAGCTAGGACGCGGAAACGGGGCTCCTCTGGATGTGGACGGGACTCTCGTGCTTCCTATCGAGTCGAGACAGGTATGTCGGGGAACTGCTTGAGTTGCAACATGGTTGTAAAGGACCCTTTGGAAGTTCCAGATGTTAGATGTGATTAGCCTGGAGACGCCACAGTGGAAATGGGCCTCGTCTCGCCTGGAGGGGAGAACCTCTTGGATTTTCTCGAGTTGCGGCAGGTGCTCTCGACTTACGACGGGGACCTCAGGGATCCGCTCTGGTGGCCTCAGGAAAGGCCAGTCCCCATGCGAGTTGCTCGGGGGCCTCTCGGGATTCCTCTCCCGTCGATGCCGCGGCCTAAGACCTTGTATGGAGTCGCTGCCGGAACCTGAGGATTCCTCTCCAGTGCTGACATGGATCTTGGGGTACTTCTGGAGTCTCCCCAGGGGAGTCAGTCCTCGTCTCGAGTGGGGGCATGCACGTGCGCTTTCCTCCCGAGCTGTAGCAGCAGTGTCACGCTGCCCTTCGCGTGGATCAAGGGGTCTGTGGCTTTCCCTCGAGGCTTTCCCACGAGGCTTTCCCACGAGGCTTTCTAACGAGGCTTTCCCACAGGGTGTCCCACGTGCCACCGTGGTGTGAGTCGATCCTCGGCTTGAAAGTCGAGGCAGTGCAGGGAAATCAGGTTTCCCTGGAACGGATGGAGACATCTGATTGTCTCTGGGAATGGTGGCACGACCCTGGAGTTCCTCTCGCCTTTCCTGTGGAGAGCGCCTGCTCTTGAGATGCGACGGGAACGCCGGGAATTCTTTCCCGACCACGCAGGGAAAGGATCCCTCCTCTCGAGCTAGGAGGAGGAAACGGGGCTCCTCTGGATGTGGCCAGGACTCTCGTGCTTCCTCTCAAGTGGAGCCGGGTATGTCGGGGAACTTCTTGAGTTGCAGCAAGGGTGTGAAGTACCCTTTGGAAGTTCCAGAGGTTAGGTGTGATTAGCCTCGAAACACCTCAGCGGAAATGGGCCTCATCTGGCCTGGAGGGGAGAACCTCCTGGATTTTCTCGAGTTGCAGCAGGTGCTCTCGACTTACGACGGGGACCTCAGGAACCCGCTCTGGTGGCCTCAGGAAAGGCCAGTCCCCATGCGAGTTTCTCGGGGGCCTCTCGGGATTCCTCTCCCTTCGATGTCGGGGCCTAAGACCTTGTGTGCAGTCGGTGCCGGAACCTGAGGATTCCTTTCCAGTGCTGACATGGATCTTGGGGTACCTCTGGAGTCTCCCCAGGGGATTCAGGCCTCGTCTCGAGTGGGGGCATGAGTGTGCCCTTTCCTCCCATGCTGTAGCAGCAGTGTCATGCTTCTGCTTGCGTGGACCAAGGGATCTGTGACTTTCCCTCGAGTCTTTCCCTCGAGGCTCTCCCACAGGGCTGTCCCACGTGTCTCGGTGGTGTGAGTCGATCCTCGGCGTGAAAGCCGAGGCAGTGCAGGGAAAACAGGTTCCTGTGGAATGGACTGAGACATCTGGGGGAGTCTTGGAATGGTGGCACGACCCTGCAGTTCCTCTCCCCTTTCCTTTGGAGAGCGCCTCCTCTTGAGATGCGATGGGAATGCCGGGAATTCTTTCCCGACCATGTAGGGAAAGGATCCCTCATCTCGAGCTACGAGCCGGAAACGGAGCTCCTCTGGATGTGGCCGGGACCCTCGTGTTTCCTCTTGAGTGGAGACGGGTATGTCGGGGAACTTCTTGAGTTGCAGCATGACTGTGAAAGACTCTTTTGAAGTTCCAGAGTTCACGTGTGATTAGCCTCGAGACACCTCAGTGGAAACGGGCCTCATCTCGCCTGCAGGGGAGAACCTCCTGGATTTTCTCGAGTTGCGTCAGGTGCTCTCGAGTTACGACGGAGACATCAGGGACCCGCTCTGGTGACCTCAGGAAAGGCCAGTCCCCATGCGAGGTGCTAGGGGGCCTCTCAGGATTCCTCTCCCGTCGATGCCGGGGCCTAAGACCTTGTGTGGAGTCGGGACCGGAACCTGAGGATTCCTCTCCAGTGCTGACATGGATCTTGGCGTACTTCTGGAGTCTCCCAAGCTTGCGTCAGTTCTCGGCTCGAGTGGGGTCATGCACGTGCGCTTTAATCCCGAGCGGTAGCAGCAGTGTCGCGCTTCCCATCTCGTGGATCAAGGTATCTGTGGCTTTCCCTCGAGGCTTTCCCACGAGGCTTTCCCACGAGGCTTTGCCACAGGGCTGTCCCACGTGCCACAGTGGTGTGAGTCGATCCTCGGCTTGAAAGTCGAGTCAGTGCGGGGAAACAGGTTTCCCTGGAATGGACTGAGACATCTGGGGGACTCGGAGAATGGTGGCATGTCCCTGGAGTTCCTCTCGCCTTTCCTGTGGAGAGCGCCTCCTCTTGAGATGCGACGAGAACGCCGGGAATTCTTTCCCGACCTCGAAGGGAAAGGATCCCTCCTCTCGAGCTAGGAGGCGGAAACGGGGCTCCTCTGGATGAGGGCGGGACTCTCGTGGTTCCTCTCGAGTGGAGACGGGCATGTCACGGAACTTCTTGAGTTGCAGCAAGAGTGTGAAGGACCCTTTGGAAGTTCCAGAAGTTAGGTGTGATTAGCCTCGAGACGCCTCAGCGGAAATGGGCCTCATCTCGCCTGGAGGGGGAACCTCCTGGATTTTCTCGAGTTGCGGCAGGTGCTCTCAACTTACGATGGGGACCTCAGGAACCCGCTCTTGTGGTCTCAGGAAAGGCCAGTCGCCATGCGAGTTGCTCGGGGGCCTCTTGGGATTCCTCTCCCGTCAATGCCGTGGCCTAAGACCATGTGTGGAGTAGGTGCTGGAATCTCAGCATTCCTTTCCAGTGCTGACATGGATCTTGGGGTACGTCTGGAGTCTCCTCAGGAGAGTCAGTCCTCGTCTCGAGTGGGGGCACGCACGTGCGCTTTCCTCCCGAGCTGAAGCAGCAGTGTCGTGCTTGCCTTCGCATGGATCAAGAGATAAGGGGCTTTCCCTCGAGGCTTTCCCACGAGGCTTTCCCATGAGGCTTTCCCACAGGGCTGTCCCACGTGCCACCGTGGTGTGAGTCGATCCTCGGCTTGAAAGTCGAGGCAATGCAGGGAATGCTGGTTTCCCTGGAATGGACTGAGACATCTGGGGGACTCTGGGAATGGTGGCCCGACCCTGGAGTTTCTCTCGCCTTTCCTGTGGAGAGCGCCTCCTCTTGAGAAGTGACGGAAACGCCGGGAATTCTTTCCCGACCATGCAGGGAAAGGATCCTTCCTCTCGAGCTAGGACGCGGAAACGGGGCTCCTCTGGATGTGGACGGGACTCTCGTGCTTCCTATCGAGTCGAGACAGGTATGTCGGGGAACTGCTTGAGTTGCAACATGGTTGTAAAGGACCCTTTGGAAGTTCCAGATGTTAGATGTGATTAGCCTGGAGACGCCACAGTGGAAATGGGCCTCGTCTCGCCTGGAGGGGAGAACCTCTTGGATTTTCTCGAGTTGCGGCAGGTGCTCTCGACTTACGACGGGGACCTCAGGGATCCGCTCTGGTGGCCTCAGGAAAGGCCAGTCCCCATGCGAGTTGCTCGGGGGCCTCTCGGGATTCCTCTCCCGTCGATGCCGCGGCCTAAGACCTTGTATGGAGTCGCTGCCGGAACCTGAGGATTCCTCTCCAGTGCTGACATGGATCTTGGGGTACTTCTGGAGTCTCCCCAGGGGAGTCAGTCCTCGTCTCGAGTGGGGGCATGCACGTGCGCTTTCCTCCCGAGCTGTAGCAGCAGTGTCACGCTGCCCTTCGCGTGGATCAAGGGGTCTGTGGCTTTCCCTCGAGGCTTTCCCACGAGGCTTTCCCACGAGGCTTTCTAACGAGGCTTTCCCACAGGGTGTCCCACGTGCCACCGTGGTGTGAGTCGATCCTCGGCTTGAAAGTCGAGGCAGTGCAGGGAAATCAGGTTTCCCTGGAACGGATGGAGACATCTGATTGTCTCTGGGAATGGTGGCACGACCCTGGAGTTCCTCTCGCCTTTCCTGTGGAGAGCGCCTGCTCTTGAGATGCGACGGGAACGCCGGGAATTCTTTCCCGACCACGCAGGGAAAGGATCCCTCCTCTCGAGCTAGGAGGAGGAAACGGGGCTCCTCTGGATGTGGCCAGGACTCTCGTGCTTCCTCTCAAGTGGAGCCGGGTATGTCGGGGAACTTCTTGAGTTGCAGCAAGGGTGTGAAGTACCCTTTGGAAGTTCCAGAGGTTAGGTGTGATTAGCCTCGAAACACCTCAGCGGAAATGGGCCTCATCTGGCCTGGAGGGGAGAACCTCCTGGATTTTCTCGAGTTGCAGCAGGTGCTCTCGACTTACGACGGGGACCTCAGGAACCCGCTCTGGTGGCCTCAGGAAAGGCCAGTCCCCATGCGAGTTTCTCGGGGGCCTCTCGGGATTCCTCTCCCTTCGATGTCGGGGCCTAAGACCTTGTGTGCAGTCGGTGCCGGAACCTGAGGATTCCTTTCCAGTGCTGACATGGATCTTGGGGTACCTCTGGAGTCTCCCCAGGGGATTCAGGCCTCGTCTCGAGTGGGGGCATGAGTGTGCCCTTTCCTCCCATGCTGTAGCAGCAGTGTCATGCTTCTGCTTGCGTGGACCAAGGGATCTGTGACTTTCCCTCGAGTCTTTCCCTCGAGGCTCTCCCACAGGGCTGTCCCACGTGTCTCGGTGGTGTGAGTCGATCCTCGGCGTGAAAGCCGAGGCAGTGCAGGGAAAACAGGTTCCTGTGGAATGGACTGAGACATCTGGGGGAGTCTTGGAATGGTGGCACGACCCTGCAGTTCCTCTCCCCTTTCCTTTGGAGAGCGCCTCCTCTTGAGATGCGATGGGAATGCCGGGAATTCTTTCCCGACCATGTAGGGAAAGGATCCCTCCATCTCGAGCTACGAGCCGGAAACGGAGCTCCTCTGGATGTGGCCGGGACCCTCGTGTTTCCTCTTGAGTGGAGACGGGTATGTCGGGGAACTTCTTGAGTTGCAGCATGACTGTGAAAGACTCTTTTGAAGTTCCAGAGTTCACGTGTGATTAGCCTCGAGACACCTCAGTGGAAACGGGCCTCATCTCGCCTGCAGGGGAGAACCTCCTGGATTTTCTCGAGTTGCGTCAGGTGCTCTCGAGTTACGACGGAGACATCAGGGACCCGCTCTGGTGACCTCAGGAAAGGCCAGTCCCCATGCGAGGTGCTAGGGGGCCTCTCAGGATTCCTCTCCCGTCGATGCCGGGGCCTAAGACCTTGTGTGGAGTCGGGACCGGAACCTGAGGATTCCTCTCCAGTGCTGACATGGATCTTGGCGTACTTCTGGAGTCTCCCAAGCTTGCGTCAGTTCTCGGCTCGAGTGGGGTCATGCACGTGCGCTTAAATCCCGAGCGGTAGCAGCAGTGTCGCGCTTCCCATCTCGTGGATCAAGGTATCTGTGGCTTTCCCTCGAGGCTTTCCCACGAGGCTTTCCCACGAGGCTTTCTAACGAGGCTTTCCCACAGGGTGTCCCACGTGCCACCGTGGTGTGAGTCGATCCTCGGCTTGAAAGTCGAGGCAGTGCAGGGAAATCAGGTTTCCCTGGAACGGATGGAGACATCTGATTGTCTCTGGGAATGGTGGCACGACCCTGGAGTTCCTCTCGCCTTTCCTGTGGAGAGCGCCTGCTCTTGAGATGCGACGGAACGCCGGGAATTCTTTCCCGACCACGCAGGGAAAGGATCCCTCCTCTCGAGCTAGGAGGAGGAAACGGGGCTCCTCTGGATGTGGCCAGGACTCTCGTGCTTCCTCTCAAGTGGAGCCGGGTATGTCGGGGAACTTCTTGAGTTGCAGCAAGGGTGTGAAGTACCCTTTGGAAGTTCCAGAGGTTAGGTGTGATTAGCCTCGAAACACCTCAGCGGAAATGGGCTCATCTGGCCTGGAGGGGAGAACCTCCTGGATTTTCTCGAGTTGCAGCAGGTGCTCTCGACTTACGACGGGGACCTCAGGAACCCGCTCTGGTGGCCTCAGGAAAGGCCAGTCCCATGCGAGTTTCTCGGGGCCTCTCGGGATTCCTCTCCCTTCGATGTCGGGGCTAAGACCTTGTGTGCAGTCGGTGCCGGAACCTGAGGATTCCTTTCCAGTGCTGACATGGATCTTGGGGTACCTCTGGAGTCTCCCCAGGGGATTCAGGCCTCGTCTCGAGTGGGGCATGAGTGTGCCCTTTCCTCCCATGCTGTAGCAGCAGTGTCATGCTTCTGCTTGCGTGGACCAAGGGATCTGTGACTTTCCCTCGAGTCTTTCCCTCGAGGCTCTCCCACAGGGCTGTCCCACGTGTCTCGGTGGTGTGAGTCGATCCTCGGCGTGAAAGCCGAGGCAGTGCAGGGAAAACAGGTTCCTGTGGAATGGACTGAGACATCTGGGGGAGTCTTGGAATGGTGGCACGACCCTGCAGTTCCTCTCCCCTTTCCTTTGGAGAGCGCCTCCTCTTGAGATGCGATGGGAATGCCGGGAATTCTTTCCCGACCATGTAGGGAAAGGATCCCTCATCTCGAGCTACGAGCCGGAAACGGAGCTCCTCTGGATGTGGCCGGGACCCTCGTGTTTCCTCTTGAGTGGAGACGGGTATGTCGGGGAACTTCTTGAGTTGCAGCATGACTGTGAAAGACTCTTTTGAAGTTCCAGAGTTCACGTGTGATTAGCCTCGAGACACCTCAGTGGAAACGGGCCTCATCTCGCCTGCAGGGGAGAACCTCCTGGATTTTCTCGAGTTGCGTCAGGGTGCTCTCGAGTTACGACGGAGACATCAGGGACCCGCTCTGGTGACCTCAGGAAAGGCCAGTCCCATGCGAGGTGCTAGGGGGCCTCTCAGGATTCCTCTCCCGTCGATGCCGGGGCCTAAGACCTTGTGTGGAGTCGGGACCGGAACCTGAGGATTCCTCTCCAGTGCTGACATGGATCTTGGCGTACTTCTGGAGTCTCCCAAGCTTGCGTCAGTTCTCGGCTCGAGTGGGGTCATGCACGTGCGCTTAATCCCGAGCGGTAGCAGCAGTGTCGCGCTTCCCATCTCGTGGATCAAGGTATCTGTGGCTTTCCCTCGAGGCTTTCCCACGAGGCTTTCCACGAGGCTTTGCCACAGGGCTGTCCCACGTGCCACCAGTGGTGTGAGTCGATCCTCGGCTTGAAAGTCGAGTCAGTGCGGGGAAACAGGTTTCCCTGGAATGGACTGAGACATCTGGGGGACTCGGAGAATGGTGGCATGTCCCTGGAGTTCCTCTCGCCTTTCCTGTGGAGAGCGCCTCCTCTTGAGATGCGACGAGAACGCCGGGAATTCTTTCCCGACCTCGAAGGGAAAGGATCCCTCCTCTCGAGCTAGGAGGCGGAAACGGGGCTCCTCTGGATGTGGGCGGAACTATCGTGCTTCCTCTTAAGTGCAGACGGGTATGTCGGGGAACTTCTTGAGTTGCAGCAAGGGTGTGAAGGACCCTTTGGAAGTTCCAGAGTTTAAGTGTGCTTAACCTTGAGATGTGCAGTGGAAATAGGCTTCATTTTGCCTGGAGGGGAGAACATCCTTGGATTTTCTCAGTTGCGGCAGGTGCTCTCGACTTACAATGGGGACCGCAGGACCGCTCTGTGGCCTCAGGAAAGGCCAGTCAAGATCCAAGACAGCATTGGAGAGGGAGAGACATCACGAGAGGCTCCCGAGCAACTCGGCATGGGGAGTGGCCTTTCCTGAGGCCACCAAAGCGGGGTCCCTGAGGTCCCCGTCGTAAGTCGAGAGCACCTGGCGCAACTCGAAAAAATCCAGGAGTTCTCCCCTCCAGGCCGAGATGAGACCCATTTGCGCTGAGGCATCTCGAGGCTAATCACACCTAACCTCTGGAACTTCCAAAGGGCCCTTCACACCATTGCTGCAACTCAAGAAGTTCCCCGACATACCCGTTTCCACTCGAAAGGAAGCACGAGAGTCCCGCCCACAACCAGAAGAGCCGCCGTTTCAGGCCTCATAGCTCGAGAGGAGGGATCCTTTCCCTTCGTGGTCGGGAAAGAATTTCCGGCGTTCCCATCCCATCTCAAGAAGAGGCGCTCTCCCAAAGGAAAGGCGAGAGGAACTCAGGGTCGTGCCACCATTCCCAGAGCCCCCAGATGTCTCAGTCGATTCCAGGGAAACCTGTTTTCCCGCAATGCCTCGACTTTCAAGCCGAGGATCGACTCAGAACTCGGTGGCACGTGGGAGAGCCCTGTGAAAAGCTTAGTGGGAAAGCCTCGTGGAAAGCCTACTGAGAAAGCCACAGATCCCTGGATCCACGCAAAGGGAAGCGTGACACTGCTGCTAAAGCTCGGGAGGAAAGCACACGTGCACGCCACACTCGCGGACGAGGACTGACTCCCCTGGGAGACTCCAGAAGTACCCCAAGATCCATGTCAGAACTGGAGAGGAATCCTCAGGTTCCGGCACCGACTCCACACAATGTCTCAGGCCCCGGCATAGACGGGAGAGGAATCGCTAGAGGCCCACGAGCAACTCGCATGGGGACGGGCCTTTCCTGAGGGCACTAGAGCGTGTTCCTGAGGTCGCCCGTCGGAATCCCGAGAGCACTGCGCCAACTCGAGAAATCCAGGAGGTTCTCCCCTCCAGGCGAGATGAGGCCCATTTCCGCTGAGGAGTCTCGAGGCTTATCACACCTAAACTCTGGAACTTTCAAAGGGTCCTTCACACCTTTGCTGCAACTCAAGAAGTTCCCCGACATACCCGTCTTCACTCGAGAGGAAGCACGAGAGTGCCGCCCTCATCCTTAGGAGCGCCTTTTCGCTTCCTAGCTCGAAGGGAGGGATCCTTTCCCTGCGTGGTCGGGAAAGAATTCCCGGCGTTCCTGTCGCATCTCAAGAGGAGGCACTCTCCCAGGAAGGCGAGAGGAACTCCAGGTCACGCCACCATTCCCAGAGTCCCCCAGATGTCTCAGTCCATTCCAGGGAAACCTGTTTCCCTGGACTGCCTCGACTTTCAAGCCGATGATCGACTCACACCAGGGTGGCACGTGGGACAGCCCTGCGGGAAAGCCTCGTGGGAAAGCCTCGTGGGAAAGACTTGAGGGAATGCCACAGATCCCTTGTTCATCGCGAAGGGAAGCGTGACACTGCTGCTACAGCTCGGGAGGAAAGCGTACGTGCATGCCCCACTCGAGACGAGGACTGACTCCCCTGGGGAGATTCCAGAAGTACCCCAAGATCCATGTCAGCACTGGAGAGGAATCCTCAGGTTCTGGTACCGAATCCACAAAAGGTCTTAGGCCCCGGCATCGACGGGAGAAGAATACCGAGGGGCCCCCCGAGCAACTCCATGGGGACTGGCCTTTCCTGAGGCCACCAGAGCGGGTCCCTGAGGTACCCGTCGTAAGTCGAGAGCACCTGCCGCAACTCGAGAAAATCCAGGAGGTTCTCCCCTCCAGGCGAGATGAGGCCCATTTCCGCTGAGGAGTCTCGAATCTTATCACACCTAAGCTCTGGAACTTCCAAAGGGTCCTTCACACACTTGCTGCAATTCAAGAAGATCCCCGACATACCAGTCTCCACTCGAGAGGAAGCACGAGAGTCCTGCCCACACCCAGAGGAGCCCCGTTTCCGCCTCCTAGCTCGAGAGGAGGGATCCTTTCCCTGCGTGGTCGGGAAAGAATTCCCGGCGTTTCCGTCACATCTCAAGGGGAGGTGCTCTCCACAGGAAAGGCGAGAGGAACTCCAGGGTGGTGCCACCATTCCAGAGTCCCCCAGATGTCTCAGTCCATTCCAGGGAAACCTGTTTTCCCTGCACTGCCTCGACTTTCAATCCGAGGAACGACTCACACCACGGTGGCACGTCGGACAGCCCTGTGGGAAATCCTCATGAAAAAGCATCATGGGAAAGCCTCCAGATAAAGCCAGAGATCCCTGGATCCTGGCGAAGGGAAGCGTGACACTGCTGCTACAGCTCTGGAGGAAAGTGCACATAAATGCCCCCACTAGAGATGAGGACTGACTCACCTGGGAGACTCCAGAAGTACCCCAAGAACCATGTAAGCACTGGAGAGTTATTCTCAGGTTCCAGCACCGACTCCACACAAGGTATAAGGTGCCGGCATTGACGGGAGAGGAATTCCGAGATGCCCCCAAAACAACTTGCATGGGGACTGGCCTTTCCTGAGGAAATCAGAGCGGGTCCCTGAGGTCCCCATCGTAAGTCGAGAGCACCTGCCGCAACTCGAGAAAATCGAGGAGGTTCTCCCCTCCAGGCGAGATGAGGCCCATTTCCGCTGAGGCGCCTCGAGGCTAATCACACCTAACCTCTGGAACTTCCAAAGGATCCTTCACACCCTTGCTGCAACTCAAGAAGTTCCCCGACATACCCGTCTCCACTCGAGAGGAAGCACGAGAGTCCCGCCCACATCCAAAGGAGCCCTGTTTTCGCCTCCTAGCTCGAGAGGAGGGATCATTTCGCTGCGTGGTCGGGAAAGAAATCCGGGCGTTCCCGTCGCATCTCAAGAGGAGGCTCTCTCCACAGGAAAGGCGAGAGGAACTCCATGGTCGTGCCACATTCCCAGAGTCCACCAGATGTCTCAGTCCATTCCAGGGAAAACTGTTTTCCCTGCACTGCCGCGACTTTCAAGCTCACGATCGACATACCCCACGGTGGCACGTGGGACAGCCCTGTGGGAAAGCCTCGTGGAAATCCTCATGGGAAAGCCTCGAGGGAAAGACACAGATCCCTTGATCCACGCGAAGGGAAGCGTGACACTGCTGCTACAGCTCGGGAGGAAAGCACAGGTGCATGCCCCCACTCGAGAGGAGGACTGACTCCCCTGGGGAGACTGCAGAAGTACCCCAAGATCCATGTCAGCACTGGAGAGGAATCCTCAGGTTCCGGCACCGACTCCACACAAGGTCTTAGCGCCCGGCATCGACTGGAGAGGAATCCCGAGAGGCCCCGAGCAACTCGCATGGGGACTGGCCTTTCCTGAGGCCACCAGAGCGGGTCCCTGAGGTCCCCGTCGTAAGTCGAGACCACCTGCCGCAACTCGAGAAAATCCAGGAGGTTCTCCCCTCCAGGCGAGATGAGGCCATTTCCGCTGAGGGGCTCGAGGCTAAAAACATCTAACCTCTGGAACTTCGAAAGTGTCCTTCACACCCTTGCTGCAGCTCAAGAAGATCCCCGACATACCCGTCTCCATCTCGAGAGGAAGCACGAGAGTCCTGCCCACATCCAGAGGAGCCCCGATTTCGCCTCAAAGCTCAAGAGCAGGGATCCTTTCCCTGCGTGTGTGCGGGAAAGAATTCCCGGCGTTCCCGTCACATCTGAAGTGGAGGCACTCTCCACAGGAAAGGCGAGAGAACTCCAGGGTCGTGCCACCATTCCCAGATTCCCCCAGATGTCTCAGTCCATTCCAGGGAAAACTGTTTTCCTTGCACTGCCTCGACTTTCAAGTCCGAGGAACGACTCACACCACGGTGGCACGTGGGACAGTCCCTGTGGGAAATGCCTCATGCTCGTGGGAAAGCCTCCAGAGGAAAGCCACAGATCCCTTGGATCTACTTGGACGGGAAGCGTGACACTGCTGCTACAGCTCGGGAGGGTATCGAAGTGCATGCCCCCACTCGAGATCGAGGACTGACTCCCTGGGGAGACTCCTGAAGTACCCCAAGATCCATGTCAGCACTGCAGATGAATCCTCAGATTTCCAGCACCGAACTCCACACAAGGTTATAAGGCCCCGACATCGAAGGTAGAGGAATTAACCGAGAAGCCCCCAAGCATCTCGCATGGGGACGGCCTTTGCCTGAGGCCACCAGAACGGGTCCCTGAGGTCCCTAGTCGTAAGTCGAGAGCACCTGCCCCAACTCGAAAAAATCCAGGAAGTTCTCCCCTCCAGGCGAGATGAGGCCCATTTCCACTGAGGCGTCTCGAGGTTAATCACACCTAACCTCTGGAACTTCCAAAGGATCCTTCACACCCTTGCCTGCAACTCAAGAAGTTCCCCGACATAACCGTCTCCACTGGAGAGGAAGCACGACAGTCCCGCCCACATCCAGAAGGAGCCCCTGTTTCTGCCTCATAGCTCGAGAGGATGCATCCTTTCGCTGCGTGGTCCGGGAAAGAATTCCGGGAGTTCCCGTCCCATCTCAAGAGGAGGCGCTCTCCACAGGAAAGGCGAGAGGAACTCCAGGGTCGGTGCCACCATTCCCAGAGTTCCCCAGATGTCTACAGTCCATTCAGGGAAAACCTGTTTTCCCTGCACTGTCTCGACTTTCAGCAGAGGATCACACTCACACCACAGGTGGCACGTGGGACACCCTGTGGGAAAGCCTCGTGGGAAAGCCTCGAGGGAAAGCCTCAAGGGAAAAGACACAGATCCCTTGATCCACTCGCCGGGAAGCGTGACAATGCTGCTACACCTCGGGAGGAAAGCGCACGAGCATGCCCCCACTCGAGACGAGGACTGACTCCCCTGGGGAGACTTCAGAAGTACCCCCAAGATCCATGTCAGCACTGCAGAGAAATGCTCAAGTTCCGGCACCGACTCCACACAAGGTCTAGGCCCTGGCATCGATGGAGAGGAAACCCAGAGGCCCCCGAGCAACTCGCATAGGGACTGGCTTTTTCCTGAGGCCACCAGAGCGGGTCCCTGAGGTCCCCGTCGAAAGTCGAGAGCACCTGCCGCAACTCGAGAAAATCCAGGCGGTTCTCCCCTCCTGGCAACATGAGGACCATTTCCACTGAGGCGTCTCGAGGCTAATCACACCTAACCTCTGGAACTTCCAAAGGGTCCTTTACACCCTTGCTGCAAATCCAGAATTTCCCCGACATAGCCGTCTCCACTCGAGAGGAAGCACGAGAGTCCCGCCCACATACAGAGGAGCACCGTTTCTGCCTCCTAGCTCGAGAGAAGGGATCCTTTCCTGAGTGGTCGGGAAAGAATTCCCAGCGTTCTCGTCGCATCTCAAGAGGAGGCGCTCTCCCACAGGAAAGTCGAGAGGAAGTCCAGGGTCGTGCCACCATTCCAGATTCGCCAGATGTCTCAGTCCATTCCAGGGAAACCTGTTTTCCTTGCACTGCGTTGACTTTCAAGGCCATCGATCGACTCACACCACGGTGGCACGTGGGATAGCCCTGTGGGAAAGCCTCGTGGGAAAGCCACAGATCCTTGATCCAGGCGAAGGGAAGCATGAACTGCTGCCACAGCTCCGGAGTTAAGTGCACGTGCATGCGCCCACTCAACGAGGACTGACTCCCTGGGGAGACTCCAGAAGTACCCCAAGATCCATGTCAGCACTGCAGAAGAATCCTCAGGTTCCGGCACTGACTCCACACAAGGTCTTAGGCCCCGGCCTCGATGGTAGAGGAATCCCGAGAGGCCCCCGAGCAACTCGCATGTGGACTGGCCTTTCCTGAGGCCACCAGAGGCGGTCCCTGAGGTCCCCGTCGTAAGTCGAGAGCACCTGCCGCAACTCGAGAAAATCCTGGAGGTTCTCCCCTCCAGGCGAGATGAAGCCCATTTCCGCTGAAGCGTCTTAGGGCTAATCACACCTAACCTCTGGCATCTTCCAAAGGGTCCTTTCACACCTCTCTGCTGTTCCGCCACTCAAGAAGTTGCCCTGAATACCCGTCTCTCTCGATAGAAGCAGCGAGGGTCCGCCCAACATCCAGAGGAGCCACCTTTCCGCGCTTGGTCTCGTAGCTCGAGATTGTGGGATCGCTTTCCCTGCTTTTCGTCGGAAAGAATTCCGCGGCGTCCCGTATCGCATCTCAAGTGGAGGCGGGCTTCTCCACAGGAAATGCGAGAGGAAGCTCCAGAGTCGTGCCAGCCATTCCAAGAGTCCGCCTAGATTCCTCAGTCCATTCGCAGAGGGCCTGTTTTCCTACTGCACTGCCTGGCGGCTTTGTCACGCGCGCGAGGTTCGACTCACGCCTCCGGCGGCATGTGGGACAGCCCTCTGGGAAATAGCCTGTGGTAAAGCCTGGAGGGAAAAGCCACAGATCACTTTTGATCCACGCGATCCCGGAAGCGTGACACTGCTGCTACAGCTCGGGAGGAAAGCGGCACTGCGCATGCCCATTCGAGACGAGACTGCAACTTCCCTGGGGGGCTCCAGAAGCTACCCCAAATCCAGTCAAGCCACTGTAGAGGAATGCCTCAGGGTTGCCTGCGCAACTCCTCAACAAGGTCTTTTTTTTTTTGCTTTCCTTTTACTCTTTCTTTGGCATTAT
>NW_017195147.1:0-9048 GCF_001704415.2 Capra hircus
GAAAGCAGGAGTGGCAATACTCATATCCGATAAATAGACTTTAAAAACAAAGGCTGTGAAAAGAGACAAAGAAGGCCACTACATAATGATCAAAGGAACAATCCAAGAAGAAGATATAACAATTATAAATATATATGCACCCAATATAGGAGCACCGCAATATGTAAGACAAATGCTAACAGGTATGAAAGGGGAAATCAACAATAACACAATAATAGTGGGAGACTTTAATACCCCACCACCCTATGGACAGATCAACTAAACAGAAAATTAACAAAGAAACGCAAACTTTAAATGATACATTAGATCAGTTAGACCTAATTGATATCTATAGGACATTTCACCCCAGAACAATGAATTTCACCTTTTTTTCAAGTGCTCATGGAAGCTTCTCCAGGATAGATCACATCCTGGGCCATAAATCTAAACTTGATAAATTCAAAAAAATCGAAATCATTCCAAGCATCTTTCTGACCATAATGCATTAAGATTAGATTTCAATTACAGGAGAAAAACTATTAAAAATTCCAACATATGGAGGTTGAACAACACACTTCTGAATAACCAACAAATCACAGAAGAAATCAAAAAAAGAAATCAAAATATGCATAGAAACTAATGAAAATGAAACACAACAACCCAAAACCTGTGGGACACTATAAAAGCAGTGCAAGAGGAAAGTTCATAGCAATACAGGCATACCTCAAGAAACAAGAAAAAAGTCAAATAAAAACCTAACTCTACAACTAAAGCAACTAGAAAAGGAAGAGTTGGAGAACCCCAGAGTTAGTAGAAGGAAAGAAATCTTAAAAATTAGGGCAGAAATAAATGCAAAAGAAACAAAAGAGACCATAGCAAAAATCAACAAAGCCAAAAGCTGGTTCTTTGAAAGGATAAATAAAATTGACAAACCATTAGCCAGACTCATCAAGAAGCAAAGAGAGAAAAATCAAATCAATAAAATTAGAAATGAAAATGGAGAGATCACAACAGACAACACAGAAATACAAAGGATCATAAGAGACTACTATCAGCAGTTGTATGCCAATAAAATGGACAACGTGGAAGAAATGGACAAATTCTTAGAAAAGTACAATTTTCCAAAACTGAACCAGGAAGAAATAGAAAATCTTAACAGACCCATCACAAGCACGGAAATTGAAACGGTAATCAGAAATCTTCCAGCAAACAAAAGCCCAGGTCCAGACGGCTTCACAGCTGAATTCTACCAAAAATTTTGAGAAGAGCTAACACCTATCCTCCTCAAACTCTTCCAGAAAATTGCAGAGGAAGGTAAACTTCCAAACTCATTCTATGAGGCCACCATCACCCTAATACCAAAACCTGACAAAAGATGTCACAAAAAAAGAAAACTACAGGCCAATATCACTGATGAACATAGATGCAAAAATCCTCAACAAAATTCTAGCAATCAGAATCCAACAACAATTAAAAAGATCATACACCCATGACCAAGTGGGCTTTATCCCAGGGATGCAAGGATTCTTCAATATCCGCAAATCAATCAATGTAATTCACCACATTAACAAATTGAAAAATAAAAACCATATGATTATCTCAATAGATGCAGAGAAGGCTTTGACAAAATTCAACATCCATTTATGATAAAAACTCTCCAGAAAGCAAGAATACAAGGAACATACCTCAACATAATAAAAGCTATATATGACAAACCCACAGCAAACATTATCCTCAATGGTGAAAAATTGAAAGCATTTCCCCTAAAGTCAGGAACAAGACAAGGGTGTCCACTTTCACCGCTACTATTCAACATAGTTCTGGAAGTTTTGGCCACAGCAATCAGAGGAGAAAAAGAAATAAAAGGAATCCAAATTGGAAAAGAAGAAGTAAAACTCTCACTGTTTGCAGATGACATGATCCTCTACATGGAAAACCCTAAAGACTCCACCAGAAAATTACTAGAGCTCATCAATGAATATAGTAAAGTTGCAGGATATAAAATCAACACACAGAAATCCCTTGCATTCCTATACACGAATAATGAGAAAGTAGAAAAAGAAATTAAGGAAACAATTCCATTCACCATTGCAACGAAAAGAATAAAATACTTAGGAATATATCTACCTAAAGAAACTAAAGACCTATATATAGAAAACTATAAAACACTGATGAAAGAAATCAAGAGGACACTAATAGATGGAGAAATATACCATGTTCATGGATCGGAAGAATCAATATAGTGAAAATGAGTATACTACCCAAAGCAATCTACAGATTCAATGCAATCCCTGTCAAGCTACCAGCCACATATTTCACAGAACTAGAACAAATAATTTCAAGATTTGTATGGAAATACAAAAAACCTCGAATAGCCAAAGCAATCTTGAGAAAGAAGAATGGAACTGGAGGAATCAACTTGCCTGACTTCAGGCTCTACTACAAAGCCACAGTCATCAAGACAGTATGGTACTGGCACAAAGACAGACATATAGATCAATGGAACAAAATAGAAAGCCCAGAGATAAATCCACACACCTATGGACACCTTATCTTTGACAAAGGAGGCAAGAATATACAATGGAGTAAAGACAATCTCTTTAACAAGTGGTGCTGGGAAAACTGGTCAACCACTTGTAAAAGAATGAAACTAGATCACTTTCTAACACCGTACACAAAAATAAACTCAAAATGGATTAAAGATCTAAATGTAAGGTCAGAAACTATAAAACTCCTAGAGGAGAACATAGGCAAAACACTCTCAGACATAAATCACAGCAGGATCCTCTATGATCCACCTCCCAGAATTCTGGAAATAAAAGCAAAAATAAACAAATGGGATCTAATTAAAATTAAAAGCTTCTGCACAACAAAGGAAAAATATAAGCAAGGTGAAAAAGACAGCCTTCTGAATGGGAGAAAATAATAGCAAATGAAAGCAACTGACAAACAACTAATCTCAAAAATATACAAGCAACTTCTGCAGCTCAATTCCAGAAAAATAAACGACCCAATCAAAAAATGGGCCAAAGAACTAAATAGACATTTCTCCAAAGAAGACATACGGATGGCTAACAAACACATGAAAAGATGCTCAACATCACTCATTATTAGAGAAATGCAAATCAAAACCACAATGAGGTACCACTTCACACCAGTCAGAATGGCTGCGATCCAAAAATCTGCAAGCAATAAATGCTGGAGAGGGTGTGGAGAAAAGGGAACCCTCCTACACTGTTGGTGGGAATGCAAACTAGTACAGCCACTATGGAGAACAGTGTGGAGATTCCTTAAAAAATTGCAAATAGAACTACCTTATGACCCAGCAATCCCACTGCTGGGTATACACACCGAGGAAACCAGAATTGAAAGAGACACGTGTACCCCAATGTTCATCGCAGCACTGTTTATAATAGCCAGGACATGGAAACAACCTAGATGTCCATCAGCAGATGAATGGATAAGAAAGCAGTGGTACATATACACAATGGAGTATTACTCAGCAGTTAAAAGAATTCATTTGAATCAGTTCTGATGAGGTGGATGAAACTGGAGCCAATTATACAGAGTGAAGTAAGCCAGAAAGAAAAACACCAATACAGTATACTAACACATATATATGGAATTTAGGAAGATGGCAATGACGACCCTGTATGCAAGACAGGAAAAAAGACACAGATGTGTATAATGGACTTTTGGACTCAGAGGAAGAGGGAGAGGGTGGGATGATTTGGGAGAATGGGAATTCTAACATGTATACTATCATGTAAGGATTGAATCGCCAGTCCATGTCTGACGCAGGGTGCAGCATGCTTGGGGCTGGTGCATGGGGATGACCCAGAGAGATGTTGTGGGGAGGGAGGTGGGAGGGGGGTTCATGTTTGGGAACGCATGTAAGAATTAAAGATTTTAAAATTTTAAAAATAAAAAATAAAATTAAAAAAAATTTAATTTCTATGTTACAGATAATGGATAAGTCAATGCTATTTTACTTCCTGTTTATTAATGAGCTCTCCCTCTCTTCTTCTCTCTTCACTCTTCCCTTTTCTCACCTCAACCCATTCCTCTCTGTTCTCATTCGCTTTCACATCCTTTACCAGCCTTATCTCTCTCTTTCAAAGCCAAAATAATGAAGCATATTATTCTCATCTGGGTCTCTCCCCATGTCTCTATTTCCAGAACAGATTTAACTTTAACCAGTGGGTCATTGATTAGATGTTTACACAGCCACACTGGATCTTTCTTGCTCTGTTCATTTATCTTATTCAGAGGAAATGGGATTAGTTCTTCTTTAATTGTGTCATCTCTAAAGATAACAAGAACTCTTTTAAGGTTTGGGGAAAATATATAGTGGATCCTGGATAATATTTCAAAATAGTTTTAAAAATATTTCAATAGGAGGCCTCCAACTTCCTTAACATTTTTTATATTGAATCAAAAACAAAATAAAATAAGAAAAAACAGAGTACTGTTTACCTTGCTTTCCACAGTCTGAGTTAACGCCTCCTTATTCATTAAGTAGATGCAGACACAGACTCTAGTTGATGTCTCCTGTTTGTGTGTGTTGTGTGTGTGTGTGTGTGTTTCTATTCAGGCTCCTCTTCTAAATCTCATATCCACTCAAATTGTTGTCACTCTGTTTTGGAGCTTCTCTTTCTTTATATTATTTTCCGACTCAGATCTATAAACAGTAGGCAATGCCGTTCCATTTACAAGTATGAAATGTCTGACTGAAAAGAACCCAATTCACCACTCCCTTAGGAGATGCTCCGTCTCCATTGGGTACAGATCAGGTTTGAGTGGGGTCTGACAATGAGAGAGTCATTGCCACAGTCTCTGTGAAAGTACTTGTAATCCACCCAGAGTCTGAAGTGTCTTTGTCTCTCTGAGAAGCAAAATGCAGCCAATGAGTGTTCATGCTGCAACTTTATGATAGGATTCCTGCCCAACAGAGCTCTATCGCTATGGAGACCAAGGTCTCTACTCAGTGTTCCTAGAGACAGCAGCAGAACCAGTAGAAGAATCATGGCTGTTGAGAAAGATCAGATGCCAAACTTACAGAAAGCCTGGAAGTGAGGCTAAAATCCATCCTGTGTTTCATTTCTCCCCATAAAACACTGGATAAACCTTTTGTGATATGCTGGTGAGTCCTTATCTGCAGTCAGAGGATTACCTTTTTTGATTCTCTCTCTCTCTCTGTTAAGCTCAGTCATGTCCAACTCTGAGACTCTATAGACTATAGCCCACCAGGCTCCTCTATCCGTGGGATTTTTCAGGCAAGAATACTGGAGTGGGTTGCCCTTTCCTCCTCTAAGAGATCTTCCCAAACCAAGGATTGAACCCGCATCTCCTGATTTCCTACACTGCAGCCAGATTCTTTACCACTGAGCCACCAGGAAAGCCATACCATTTTCTATCACAAATTGCGGATTCAGTTTTCAAATTCAATTACCCCAGAAACAGCTCACCAAACAACTTCATAGTGTTTGAAAAGAAAGACAAGTAACACCCAGGTTTATGAAAACATATATAGATACCAAGCATTTTAGCCTTGGCAAAAATTGAAAATAGTTCCAGCTCTGGACTGGGGTAAGAGTCAGGGAGAAGGTTTGGGGTGAAAAGACATATGACAGACTTGGATTTGTGTGTTCTCTGAAACAGTATTCCAAAATGATCCTCTATGAGGGACACTTCTTTGTGTGAGTAACCAATTAGACTTGGGAAAGGGCTTCCCAGATGGCCCTAGTGGTAAAGAACCTGCCTGCCAATGCAGGAGACCTAAGAAATGGATGTTTTTAAAGAAGCTGCCGGCCAATACAGGAGACATAAGAGATGCATGTTGGATCCCTGGGTCAGAAAGATTCCCTGGAGGAAGGTATGGCAACCCACTCCAGTATTCTTGCTTGAAGAATCCCATGGACAGTGGAGCCTGGTGGGCATAGGGTCACAGAGTCAGACATGACTGCAGTGACTTAGCACTCAGGGGACTTGGGAAAAACTGCATAATTCTCCTCATGCCTACAGATTTTTGAGGCATACTGGCACATCTAAGATTCCAGAAATAAAGAAATTGTTTACTTTATTTAGTTAGCACTCCTCAGCTTTGACCACAAAATGCTTTCCTTAAGAATCCTTATTAGCAGTGCTTGGAACTTTCATTTCACATATTCACTTTGCAAAACAATGATGCAAAATAAACATACTTCAAATTGTGGAGAACATACCATTGACAATATGACTCATACCTCAAGATAAGCTCTTCCCAGGAATATCCACAGACATTTACAAAACATGTTTTGTAGCCAGCCTATTTAGAACCTTGGTATTCCATACATGCTACTTAGAACAGCATCACGGCACCCTCCCCACCCCCCTCCACCCATTAAGCCCTGTCAGAAATGCAGAACTCTGGCCCTGCCTCAGAGCGATTGAATCAAAATCTTGCATCATATACGGGAGCCCCAGTTGATTCCTGTTCACACACACAAAAAAAAAGTTGGAGGAAAACTATTTTAGGAGACATTCATTCTAAAATACACGAATTCTATCCCTTTCTGCATAAAGATTGGAAAACGAACTAGAATGAACACCAAGGTTCATGACATTTATGTTTTTCAAGTTGAACACTGAACAATTTTAGAGAGCAAAAGGTGTTAAAATATCATGTCAACCTTGAATAGGTGGCCGATTTGAATGAACACATATTAGGATTGAATTTGAATCAAAATAACTAGGTTGGTATGTATTATGAAACATGGGGATAGCAGCAGGCACCACAAAACCAGAGCAAAGATTCAACTCTCACCTATTTAGTACTTAAAGCAATTTACTTGTGAGAAAGGAAAGGTATTTAATAGCACATATGCAGTATGGTCATATTGACACATTATATGCAGAATCTATATGATTTTTTAATTTTTATTGGAACATAGTTGGTTTGCAATATTGTGTTAGTTTCAGGTATACAGAAAAGTGATATATATATGTGTGTGTATATGTATATCTATATATTGCTTTCGTTGTTGCTCTTGTTTAGTTGCTAAGTCATAGCCAACTCTTTTGCAACCTTATGAACTATAGCCTGCCAGGCTCCTCTGTCCATGGGCTTACCCAGGCAAGAATACTGGAGTGGGTTGCCATTTCTTTCTCCAGGGAATCTTCCCAACCCAGGTATCTAACTTATGTCTCCTGCATAGGCAGGCAGATTCTTTCCTACTGAGACACCGGGAAAGCCCATACATATATATATACACACATTATATATATATATACACAATATGTATATTGCTGTAGTTATTATTGTAGTAGTTTGTTATTGTTTAGTCCATAAGTCATGTCTGACTCGTGACTTTATGATCTGTAGCCGCCAGGCTTCCCTGTCCTTCACCATCTCCTGGAGCTTGCTCAAACTCATGTCCATTGAGTCGGTGATGCCATCCAGCCATCTCATTCTCTGTCATCCCCTTCTCCTCCCCTCTTCAGTCTTTCCCAGCATCAGGGTCTTTTGCAAAGAGTCAGCTCTTCATATCTGGTGGCCAGAGTATTGGAGCGTCACCTTTGGTATCAGTCCTTCCAATGAATATTCAGGGTTGATTTCCTTTAGGATTGACTGATTTGATCTCCTTGCTGTCCAAGGACTCTCAAGAGTCTTCTCCAGCACCACAGTTCGAAAGCATAAATTCTTCGACACTCAGCTTCTTTGTGGTCCAGCTGTCACATCTGTGCATGACTACTGGAAAAGCCATAGCTTTGACTAGACAGACCTTTGTTGGCAAAGTGATATCTCTGCTTTTTAATATGCTGTCTAGGTTTGTTATAGCTTTTCTTCCAATGAGCAACCATCTTTTAACATCATGGCTATATATATATATATATATATATATACATTCTTTTTAGATTGTTTTTTCATTAAAGATTATTTTAGATATTGAGTAGAGTTCCCTGTGCTATACAGTAGGTCCTTGTTGGTTAACTATTTTATATATAGCAGTGTATACATTTTAATGCCAAACTCCGAATTTACCCCTCTCCCCTTCTCCTTTGGTAACTGTAAATTTGTTTTCTATGTCTATGAGTCTATTTCTGTTTTTTTTTAATAAGCTCAAGTGTATCATTGTTTTTAGATTTCATGTATCAGCAATATCACATATTTGTCTTTGTCTGACTTTACTTCACTTTAGCATGATGTTCTCCAGGTTGCAGAATCTTCATTTCATTCACATTCTTGTAAGAGGACCAAACACCAAGTTTAGAAATATTTTATTTTATTTTATTTTTCATATTTATTTATTTATTTATTTTTTAAATTTTAAAATCTTTAATTCTTACATGCGTTCTCAAACATGAACCCCCTCCACCTCCCTCCCCACAACATCCCTCTGAAGAAGATATAACAATTATAAATATATATGCACCCCAATATAGGAGCACCGCAATATGTAAGACAAATGCTAACAAGTATGAAAGGGGAAATCAACAATAACACAATAATAGGGGAGACTTTAATACCCCACTCACACCTATGGACAGATCAACTAAACAGAAAATTAACAAAGAAAACGCAAACTTTAAATGATACATTAGATCAGTTAGACCTAATTGATATCTATAGGACATTTCACCCCAAAACAATGAATTTCACCTTTTTTTTCAAGTGCTCATGGAACCTTCTCCAGGATAGATCACATCCTGGGCCATAAATCTAAACTGATAAATTCAAAAAATCGAAATCATTCCAAGCATCTTTTCTGACCATAATGCATTAAGATTAGATCTCAATTACAGGAGAAAACTAATAAAAAATTCCAACATATGGAGGTTGAACAACACACTTCTGAATAACCAACAAATCACAGAAGAAATCAAAAAAGAAATCAAAATATGCATAGAAACTAATGAAAATGAAAACACAACAACCCAAAACCTGTGGGACACTATAAAAGCAGTGCTAAGAGGAAAGTTCATAGCCATACAGGCATACCTCAAGAAACAAGAAAAAAGTCAAATAAACAACCTAACTCTACAACTAAAGCAACTAGAAAAGGAAGAGTTGGAGAACCCCAGACTTAG
>NW_017195148.1:0-9047 GCF_001704415.2 Capra hircus
GTGGAGATTCAGCCTGAAGTTATAGTAAAGAGCAGAGAGAAGGAAAGGAAGAGAAGAAGAAAGAGAGAGAAAGAGACACGGGGGGAGCCAGAGTCCCAAGAAACCAGGCTGAGAGACTAGTTCGAGAAGCTGGTCCGAGAAACTGGCCCCGGCCCCTGGCCTCCTCATTCATTGTTCAGAAGCTTTTTATACTTTTGATAAAACATGGAGATCAATGGATAACACAAAATTATGTAGTGCTCGCAACCCAGATTCTTTCTGTATATCATTTTGTATACAAAAGGTCTCAGGTGATTTACATTATCTTCTGGCCAAGAGGCTTGTTAACACTTTTTGGCTCTCTTCCTTAATGAATGTTAATTTTGTTTCCCCTGAAGTGTTTTTCTTTAATCTGCATCTCCTTAAAGCATTAAAGTTACATCTCTATAGAACAAAGGTGCAGTGGGTTATAACAAAGAAGGTACTTAACTCAAAGATCTAATGTTGCTAATACAGGTCTACTACTTGTTTTTCTATATACCAACTATATCTAAAAATAAAGGATATGAAAATTGGCAGCAAGCATTGACCCAAAAAATGAAACTTTTAATCAGTCCTATTCTAAAGATTTTGACTCCTCGGAAGCTCCTGCATTCCTAGGATGTTTTAAGCTTCCTGTGCCTCCTGCGGTCAGGAGGCCTCAAACAATCACAAGCGCAGCTGTACGAGTTCTACAGGCAGGCTAGAAAGCCATCAGAGGGTTTTTGGATTGAAACACTCTTTCAAATGCAGAAGAATAACGCCCTGAATTGACTTTTTCCAGAAAAGGTCAGAAGAGAGAAAAAGCAGAGCACAAAAACCGGCAGATTTTTGTTGGGGTACATGCTTAAAAATTTCCAGAGGGGTCCCTGAAGTCTGAGCACGCCTTGCGTATGTCAGCTTCCTTCCTCATAACCTTGTCACGGGCGGGCTTCCTCACACTGGCTCCTGGCAGTCTTAGGCCCCGGCATCGACGGGAGAGGAATCCCGAGAGGCCCCGAGCAACTCGCCATGCGGACTGGCCTTTCCTGAGGCCACCAGAGCGGGGTCCCTGAGGTCCCCGTCGTAAGTCGAGAGCACCTGACGCAACTGCGAGAAAATCCAGGAGGTTCTCCCCTCCAGGCGAGATGAGGCCCATTTCCGCTGAGGCGTCTCGAGGTTAATCACACCTAACCTCTGGAACTTCCAGAGGGTCCTTCACACCCTTGCTACAACTGAAGAAGTTCCCCGACATACCGTCTCCACTCGAGAGGAAGCACGAGAGTCCCGGCCCATATCCAGAGGAGACCCGTTTCCGCCTCCTAGCTCGAGAGGAGGGTTCCTTTCCCTGCGTGTTCGGGAAAGAAATCCTGGCCTTCCCATCGCAGCTCAAGAGGGGGCGCTCTCCACAGGAAAGGCGAGAGGAACTCCAGGGTCGTGCCACCATTCCCAGAGTCCCCCAGATGTCTCAGTCCACTCCAGGGAAAACTGTTTTCCCTGCACTGCCTCGACTTTCAAGCCGAGGATCGACTCACACCACGGTGGCACGTGGGACAGCCCTGTGGGAAAGCCTCGTGGGAAAGCCTTGAGGGAAAGCCACAGATCCGTTGATCCACGCAAAGGGAAACGTGACTCTGCTGCTACAGCTCGGGAGGAAATCGCACGTGCCTGCCACCACTCGAACCGAGGACTGACTCCCCTGGGGTGACTCCAGAGGTACCCCAAGATCCTTGTCAGCACTGGAGAGGAATCCTCAGGTTCTGGCACCGACTCCACACAAGGTGTTAGGCCCGGGCTTCGACGGGAGAGGAATCCCGAGAGGCGCCCTAGCAACTCACATGGGGACTGGCCTTTCCTGAGGCCACCAGAGCGGGTCCCTGAGGTCCCCGTCGTAAGTCGAGAGCACCTGCCGCAACTCAAGAAAATTCAGGAGGTTTCCCCTCCAGGCGATTTGAGGACCATTTCCGCTGAGGCGTCTGGAGGCAAATCACACCTAACTTCTGGAACTTCCAAAGGGTCCTTCATACCCTTGCTGTAACTCACCAAGTTCCCCGACATGCCCATCTCCACTCGAGAGGAAGCACGAGAGTCCGGCCCACATCCAGAGGAGCCCCGTTTCCGCCTCCTAGCTCGAGAGGACGGATCCTTTCCCTGCGTGGTCGGGAGAGAATTCCAGGCGTTCCCGTCGCATCTCAAGAGGAGGCACTCTCCACAGGAAAGGCGAGAGGAACTCCAGGGTCGTGCCACCATTCCCAGAGTCCCCCAGATGTCTCAGTCCATTCCAGGGAAACCTGTTTTCCCTGCACTGCCTCGACTTTCAAGCCGAGGATCGACTCACACCACGGTGGCTCGTGGGACAGCCCTGTGGGAAAGCCTCGTGGGAAAGCCTCGTGGGAAAGTCTCGAGGTAAAGCCGCAGATCCCTTGATCCACGAGAAGGGAAGCGTGACACTGCTGATACAGCTTGGGAGGTAAGCGCACGTGCATGCCCCCACACGAGACGAGGACTGACTCCCAAGGGAGACTCCAGAAGAACGCCGAGATCCATGTCAGCACTCGAGAGAAATCCTCAGGTTCCAGCACCGACCCCACACAATGATCTAGGCCCTGGCATCGACGGCAGAGCAATCCCGAGAGGCCCCCGAGCAACTCGCATGGGGACTGGCCTTTCCTGAGGCCACCAGAGCGGGTCCCTGAGGCCCCGTCGTAAGTCGAGGGCACCTGCCGCAACTCCAGAAAATCCAGGAGGTTCTCCCCTCTAGGCGAGATGATGCCCATTTCCACAGAGGCGTCTCCAGGGTAATCACATCTAACCTCTGGAACTTCCAAAGGATCCTTCACACCTTTGCTGCAACTCAAGAAGTTCCCCGACATACCCGTCTCCACTCGAGAGGAAGCACGAGAGTCCCGCCACATGCACAGGACCCCCGTTTCCGCCTCATAGGACGAGAGGAGGAATCCTTTCCCTGCGTGGTGGGGAAAGAATTCCCGGCATTCCCGTCCCATCTCAAGAGGATGTGCTCTCCACAGGAAAGGCGAGAGGAACTCCAGGGTCGTGCCACCATTCCCAGAGTATCCCAGATGTCTCAGTCCATTCCCAGGGAAATCTGTTTTCCCTGCACTGCCTCGACTTTCAAGCCGAGGATCGACTCACACCACGGGGGCACGTGGGACAGCCCTGTGAGAAAGCCTCGTGGGAAAACCTCGTGGGAAAGCCTCGAGGGAAATCCACAGATGCCTTGATCCACTCGAAGGGAAGCGTGAAAATGCTGCTACAGCTCGGGATGAAAGCGCACGTGCATGCCCCACACGAGACGAGATCTGACTCCACTGGGGAGACTCCAGAAGTACCCAAACTCCATGTCAGCACTGGGAGAGGAATCCTCAGGTTCCAGCAATGACTCCACACAAGGTCTTAGGCACGGGAATCGACGGGAGAGGAATCCCGAGAGACCACCGAGCATCTCGCATGGGGACTGGCCTTTCCTGAGGCCACCAGAGCGGGTTCCTGAGGTCCCCGTCGTAAGTCGAGAGCACCTGCCGCAACTCGAGAAAATCCAGGAGGTTCTCCCCTCCAGGCGAGATGAGGCCCATTTCCGCTGAAGCGTCTCGAGGCTAATCACACCTAACCTCTGGAACTTCCTATGGGTCCTTCACACCATTGCTGCAACTCAAGAAATTCCCCCACATACCCGTCTCCACTCGAGAGGAAGCACGAGAGGCCCGCCCACATCCAGAGGAGCCCCGTTTCCGCCTCCTAGCTCGAGAGTAGGGATCCTTTCCCTGCGTGTTCGGGAAAGAATTCCCGGCGTTCCCGACGCATCTCAAGAGGAGTCACTCTCCACAGGAAAGGCGAGAGGAACTCCAGGGTCATGCCACCATTCACAGAGTCCCCCAGATGTCTCAGTCCATTCCAGGGAAACCTGTTTTCCCTGCACTGCCTCGACTTTCAAGCCGAGGATCGACTCACACCACGGTGACACGAGGGACAACCCTGTGGGGAAAGACTCGTGGGAAAGCCTCGTGAGAAAGCCTCGCCAGGAAAGCCACAGATCCCTTGATCCACGCGAAGGGAAGCGCGACACTGCTGCCACAGCTCGGGAGGAAAGCGCACGTGCATGCCCCCACTCGAGACGAGAACTGACTCCCCTGGGGAGACTCCAGAAGTACCCCAAGGTCCATGTCAGCACTGGAGAAGAATCCTCAGGTTACAGCAATGACTCCATACAGGGTCTTATGCCCAGCATCGACGGGAGAGGAATTCCGAGAGGCCCCGAGCAACTCGCATGGGGACAGGCCTTTCCTGAGGCCACCAGAGAGGGTCCCTGAGGTCCCCGTCGTAAGTCGAGAGCACCTGCCGCAACTCGAGAAAATCCAGGAGGTTCTCCCCTCCAGGCGAGATGAGGCCCATTTCCGCTGAGGCTTCTCGAGGCTAATCACAACTAACATCTGGAAATTACAAAGGTCCTTCACACACTTGCTGCAACTCAAGAAGACCCCAACATACCCGTCTCCACTCGAGAGAAAGCACGAGGGTCCCGCCCACATCCAGAGGAGCCCCGTTTCCGCCTCCTAGCTCCGAGAGGAGGGATCCTTTCCCTGCGTGGTCGGGAAAGAATTCCCGGCATTCCCGTCGCATCTCAAGAGGAGGCGCTCTCCACAGGAAAGGCGAGAGGAACTCCAGGGTCGTGCCACCATTCACAGAGTCCCCAGATGTCTCAGTCCATTCCAGGGAAACCTGTTTTCCCTGCACTGCCTCGACTTTCAAGCCGAGGATCGACTCACACCAAGGTGGCACGAGGGACAACCCTGTGGGAAAGACTCGTGGGAAAGCCTCGTGGGAAAGCCTCGCGGGAAAGCCACAGATCCCTTGATCCACGCGAAGGGAAGCGTGACACTGCTGCAACAGCTCGAGAGGAAATCGCACGTGCATGCCCCAATTTGAGACGAGGACTGACTCCCCTGGGAGACTCCAGAAGTACCCCAAATCCATGTCAGCATTGGAGAGAAATCTTCAGGTTCTGGCACCGACTCCAAACAAGGTCTTAGGTCCCCGGCATCGACGGGAGAGGAATACCGAGAGGCACCCGAACAACTCGCATGGGGACTGGCCTTTCCTAAGGCCACAAGAGCATGTCCCTGAGGTCCCAGTCGTAAGTCGAGAGCACCTGCCACAACTCGGGAAAATCCAGGAGGTTCTCCCGTCCAGGCGAGATGAGGCCCATTTCCGCTGAGGCATCTCGTGGCTAATCACACCTAACTTCTGGAACTTCCAAAGGGTCCTTCACACCCTTGCTGCAACTGAAGAATTTCCCAGACATACCCGTCTCCATTCGAGAGGAATCACGAGAGTCCCCCTAAATCCAGAGGAGCCCTGTTTCTGCCTCGTAGCTCGAGAGGAGGGATCTTTCCCTGCGTGGTCGGGAAAGAATTCCCGGCGTTCCCGGCGCATCTCAAGATGAGGCGCTCTCCACAGGAAAGGCGAGAGAACTCCAGGGTGGTGCCACCATTCCCAGAGTCCCTCAAATGTCTCAGTCCATTTCAGTGAAACCATTTTTCCCTGCCCTACCTCGACTTTCAAGCCGAGGATCGACTCTCACCACGGTGGCACGTGGGACAGCCATGTGGGAAAGCCTCGAGGGAAAGCCACAGATCCCTTGATCCACTTGAAGGGAAGCGTGACACTGCTGCTACAGCTCGGGAGGAAAGCACATATTGATGCCCCAAACGAGACGAGGATTGACTCCCCAGGGGAGACTCAGGAAGTACCCCAAGATCCATGTCAACACTGGAGAGGAATCCTCAGGTTCTGGCAACGACTCCACACAAGGTCTTAGGCCCCGGCATCGACAGGAGAGGAATCCCGAGAGGCCCCCGAGCAACTCGCATGGGGACTGGCCTTTCCTGAGGCCACCAGAGCGTGTCCCTGAGGTCCCGTCGTAAGTCGAGAGCACCTGCCCCAACTCGAGAAAATCCAGGAGGTTCTCCCCTCCAGGCGAGATGAGGCCCATTTCCGCTGAGGCTTCTCGAGGCTAATCACACCCTAAACTCTGAAACTTCCAAACGGTCCTTCACACCCTTGCTGCAACTCTATAAGTTCCCCGACATACCCGTCTCCACTGGAGAGGAAGCAGGAGAGTCCAGCCAACATCCAGAGGAGCCCGTTTCCGCCTCCTAGCTCGAGAGGAGGGATCCTTTCCCTGGCCTGGTCTGTAAAGAATTCCTGGCGTTCCCGTCGCATCTCAAGATGAGGTGCTCTACACAGGAAAGGCGAGAGGAACTCCAGGGACGTGCCACCATTCCCAGAGTCCCCCAGATGTCTCCGTCCATTCCAGGGACACCTGTTTTCCCTGCACTGCCTCGAATTTCAAGCCGAGGATCGACTCACTGCGCGGTGACACGTGGGACAGCCCTGTGGGAAAGCCTCTAGGGAAAGCCACAGATCCCTTGATCCACTCGACGGGAAGCGTGACACGGCTCTAGACTGGGGAGGAAAGCGCACGTGCATGCCCCCACTCGAGACGTGGACTGACTCCCCTGGGGAGACTCCAGAAGTACCCCAAGATCCATGCCAGCCCTGGAGAGGAATCCTCAGGTTCCGCAAACGACTCCACACAAGGTCTTAGGCCCCGGCATCGACGGGAGAGGAATCCCGATAGGCCCCCGAGCAACTGTCATGGGGACTGTCCTTTCCTGAGGCCACCAGAGCGTGTCCCTGAGGTCCCCGTTGTAAGTCGAGAGCACCTGCCGCAACTCGAGAAAATCCAGGAGGTTCTCCCTTCCAGGCGAGATGAGGCCCATTTCCGCTGAGGCTTCTCGAGGCTAATCACATCTAACCTCTGAAACTTCCAAAGGGTGATTCATACCCTTGCTGCAACTCAAGAAGTTCCCCGACATACCCGTCTCCACTCGAGAGGAAGCACAAGAGTCCCGACAACATCAGAGAAGCCCCCTTTCCGCCTCCTAACTCGAGAGGAGGGATCCTTTCCCTGCTTGTCTGGAAAGAATTCCTGGCATTCCCGTCGCATCTCAAGACGAGGTGCTCTCCACAGGAAAGGCGACAGGAACTCCAGGGTCGAGCCACCATACCCAGAGTCACCCAGATGTCTCAGTCCATTCCAGGGAAACCTGTTTCCCCTGCACTGCCTCGACTTTCAAGCCGAGGATCGACTCACACCACGGTGGCACGTGGGACAGCCCTGGGGAAAGTCTCGTGGGAAAGCCTTATGGGAAAGCCTCATGAGGAAGCCTCGAGGGAAAGCCACTGATCCCTTGATCTATGCGAAGGGAAGCGTGACACTGCTGCTACAGCTCGGGAGGAAAGCGCACGTGCATGCCCCCACTCGAGCCGAGGTCTGACGACCCTGGGGAGACTCCAGAAGTCCCCGAAGATCCATGTCGGCACTGGAGAGGAATCCTCAGGTTCCGGCACTGACTCCACACAAGGTCTTGCCCCGGCATCGACGGGAGAGGAATCCCGAGAAGCCCACGAGCAACTTGCATGAGGACTGGCCTTTCATGAGGCCACCAGAGCATATCTCTGAGGTCCAAGTCGTAAGTCGAGAGCTCCAGCTGCCAACTCGAGAAAATCCAGGAGGTTCTCCCCTCCAGGCGAGATGTGGCCCATATCCGATGAGGCATCTCGAGGCTAATCAACAAGCGTCTGGAACTAACAAAGGGGCCCTCAAACCCTAGTTGCAACTCAAGAAGTTGCCCGAAATACCCCTCTCCACTCGAGAGGAAGCACGAGAGTCTTGCCCACACCCAGAGGAGCCCGTTTCCGCCTCATAGCTCGAGAGGAAGGATCCTTTCCCTGCGTTATCCGGAAAGAATTCCCGGCATTCCCCTCGCATCTCAAGAGGAGGCGCAACCACAGGAAAGGCGAGAGGAACTCCAGGGTCGTGCCACCATTCCCAGATCCCCCAGATGTCTCAGTCCATTCCAGGGAAACCTGTTTTCCCTACACTGCCTCGACTTTCAAGCCGAGCATCGACTCACTGCTTGGTGGCACGTGGAACAGCCCTGTGTGAAAGCCTCGTGGGAAAGCCTCGAGGGAAAGCCACAGATCCCTTGATCCACGCGAAGGGAAGCGTGACACTGCTGCTACAGCTCGGGAGGAAAGCGCACGTGCATGCCCCCACTCGAGACGAGGACTGACTGCCCTGGGTAGATTCCAGAAGTACCCCAGACCCATGTTGGCAGTTCAGAGGATTCCTCAGGTTCCGGCACCGATTCCACACAAGGTCTTAGGCCCCGGCATCGACGGGAGAGGAATCCCGAGAGGCCCCCGAGAAACTAGCATGGGGACTGGCCTTTCCTGAGGCCAGCAGAGCGGGTCCCTGAGGTCCCCGTCGTAAGTCGAAGGCACCTGCTGCAACTCGAGAAATCCAGGAGGTTCTCCCCTTCAGGCGAGATGAGGCCCATTTCTGCTGAGGCGTGTCGAGGCTAATCACACCTAACCTCTGGAACATCCAAAGGTCCTTCACACCCTTGCTGCAACTCAAGAAGTTCCCCGACATAACCCGTCTCCACTCGAGAGGAAGCATGAGAGTTCTGCCCACAACCAGAGGAGCCCCGTTTCCGCCTCCTAGCTCGAGAGGAGGGTTCCTTTCCCTGCGTGGTCAGGAAAGAATTCCCGGCGTTCCTTCGCATCTCAAGAGGAGGCGCTCTGCACAGGAAAGGCGAGAGGAAGTCCAGGGTCGTGCCACCATTCCAGAGTCCCCCAGATGTCTCAGTCCATTCCAGGGAAACCTGTTTTCCCTGCACTGCCTCGACTTTCAAGCCGAGGATCGACTCACACCCTCGGTGGCACGTGGGACAGCCCTGTGGGAAAGCCTCGAGGGAAAACCTCGAGGGAAAGCCACAGATCCCCTTGATCCACGGGAAGGCAAGTGGAAACACTGCTGCTACAGATCAGGGAAGAAAGTGCACGTGCATGCCCCCACTCGAGACGAGGACTGACTCCCCTGGGGAGACTCCAGAAGTACCCCAAGATCCATGTCAGCACTGTAGAGGAATCCTCAGGTTCCGGCACCAACTCCACACGAGACC
>NW_017195149.1:0-9047 GCF_001704415.2 Capra hircus
GTCAGTCCTCGTCTCGAGTGGGGCATGCACGTGCGCTTTCCTCTCGAGCTGTAGCACCAGTGTCACGCTTCCCTTCTCGTGGATCAAGGGATCTGTGGCTTTCCCCGAGGGCTTTCCCACAGGGCTGTCCCACGTGCCACCGTGGTGTGAGTCGATCCTCGCTTGTAAGTCAAGGCAGTTTAGGAAAAACAGATATCCCTGGAATGGACTGAGACATATGGGGGACTCTGGAAATGGTGGCACGACCCTGGAGTTTCTCTCGCCTTTCCTGTGGAGAGCGCCTCCTCTTGAGATGCGACGGGAACGCCGGGAATTCTTTCCCGACCACGCAGGGAAAGGATCCCTCTTCTCAAGCTAGGAGGCAGAAACGGGCTCCTCTGGATGTGGGCGGGACCCTCGTGCTTCCTCTCGAGTGGAGACGGGTATGTCGGGGAACTTCTTGAGTTGCAGCAAGGGTGTGAAGGACCCTTTGGAAGTTCCAGAGGTTAGGTGTGATTAGCCTTGAGACACCTCAGCGGAAATGGGGCCTCATCTCTCCTGGAGGGGAGAACCTCCTGGATTTTCTCGAGTTGCGGCAGGTGCTCTCGACTTACGACAGGGACCTCAGGGACCCGCTCTGGTGGCGTCAGGAAAGGCCAGTCCCCATCCCGAGATGTTCAGGGGCCTCTCGGTATCCTCTCCCGTCGATGACAGGACCTAAAACCTTGTGTGTAGTCGGTGCCAGAACCTGAGGATTCCTCTCCAGTGCTGACATGGATCTTGGGGTACTTTTGGAGTCTCCCAGGGGAGTCAGTTTTCGTCTCGAGTGGGGGCATGGACGTGCGCTTTCTTCCCCAGCTGTAGCCGCAGTGTCACGCTTCCCTTCCCATGGATCAAGGGATCTGTGGCTTTCCCTTTTCCCACGAGGCTTTCCCACGAGGCTCTCCCACAAGGCTGTCCCATGTGCCACCGTGGTGTGAGTCGATCCTTGCTTGAAAATCGAGGCAGTACAGGGAAAACAGGTTTCCCGTGGAATGAACTGAGACATCTGGGGACTCTGGGAATGGTGGCACGACCCTGGAGTTCCTCTCGACTTTCCTGTGGAGAGTGCCTCTTCTTTTAGATGCGACGGGAACGCCGGAAATTCTTTCCCGATCATGCAGGGAAAGGATCCCTCCTCTCGAGCTAGGAGGGGGAAACGGGGCATCTCTGGATGAGGGCGGGACTCTCGTGATTCCTCTGGAGTAGACACGGGTATGTCGGGGAACTTCTTGAGTTGCAGCAAGGGTGTGAAGGACCCTTTGTAAGTTCCAGAGGTTAGGTGTGATTAGCCTCGAGACGCCTCAGAGGAAATGGGCCTCATCTCGCCTGGAGGGGAGAACCTCCTGGATTTTACCCAGTTGCGGCAGGTGCTCTCGAGTTATGACGGGACCTCAGGACCCGCTCTGGTGGCCTCAGGAAAGGCCAGTCCCCATGCGAGTTACCAGGGGCCTCTAGGGATTCCTCTCCCATCGATGCCGGTGCCTAAGACCTTGTGTGGAGTCGGGGCCAGACCCTGAGGATGCCTCTCCAGTGCTGACATGAATCTTTCCGTACTTCTGGAGTCTCACCAGGGGAGTCAGTCCTCATCTCGTGTGGGGCATGCACCTGCCATTTCCTCACGAGCTGTAGCAGCAGTGTCACGCTTGCCGACGTGTGGATCAAGGGATCTGTCGCTTTCCATTGAGGCTTTCCCGAGGCTTCCAACAGGGCTGTCCCACGTGCCACGGTGGTGTGAGTCGATCCTCGGCGTGAACGTCGAGGCAGTGCAGGGAAAACAGGTTTCCCTGGAATGGACTTAGACATCTGGGGGACTCTTGGAATGCTGGCAAGGCCCTGGAGTTCCTCTCGTCTTTCCTGTTGAGAGCGCCTCCTCTTGAGATGCGACGGGAAAGCCGGGAATTCTTTCCCGACGACGAAGGGAAAGGATCCCTCTTCTCGAGCTACGAGGCGGAAACGGGGCTCGCTGGAATGTGGCGGGACCTCGTCCTTCCTCTCGAGTGGAGATGGGTATGTCGGAGAACTTCTTGACTTGCAGCAAGGGTGTGAAGGACCCTTTCGAAGTTCCAGAGGTTAGGTGTGATTAGCCTCGAGACGCCTCAGCGGAAATGGGCCTCATCTCGCCTGGAGGGGAGAACCTCCTGGATTTTCTCGAGTTGCGGCAGGTGCTCTCGAGTTACGACGGAGACCTCAGGGACCCGCTCTGGTGACCTCAGGAAAGGCCAGTCCCCATGCGAGGTGCTAGGGGGCCTCTCAGGATTCCTCTCCCGTCGATGCCGGGGCCTAAGACCTTGTGTGGAGTCGGGACCGGAACCTGAGGATTCCTCTCCAGTGCTGACATGGATCTTGGCGTACTTCTGGAGTCTCCCAAGCTTGCGTCAGTCCTCGGCTCGAGTGGGTCATGCACGTGCGCTTTCCTCCCGAGCGGTAGCAGCAGTGTCACGCTTCCCTTCTCGTGGATCAAGGAATCTGTGGCTTTCCCTGGAGTCTTTCCCATGAGGCTTTCCCACAGGGCTATTCCACTTGCCACCATGGTGTGAGTCGATCCTCGGCGTGAAAGTCGAACCAGTGCAGGGAAAACAGGAACCTCCTTCCCCACAGTAGGGGATACACTGTCCCCTTGGGCGGGTATCTCCAGGGCACTCGCGCTGGGGGTTGCCCGCGGAGGTGCGGGCCTCAGGCTCCACGTGAGAAAAGCCCCAAATGGCATTAGCTGCCAGTCCAGACGCTGGCCCCTCAGGTCTCTGGCCGGAGCCTTGGGCTCCAGGCAACTCAAAGCCCTCGGGGGTGGCACTCTGGGACTGCTGTAGGGAAAGGATGCCAAGAGCCCACGGAGGAGTTGGGGAGGGGGCATGGGGGAAACGGAGGCGAGGACAGCGAGGGATCTAGGTGGAGGCGCTGGAGAGAGCGTCTGGTGTCCCGGAATGCCTCGGAGGAGCCAGCGGGGGACAGTCGAGGCCCAGGGACCTGTGGAATGTGAAAAGGCGGGAAATCCCAGAGCAAGGCAGGCTGGGAAAGGGGGCGTTGGTGGCCAATTCAAAGGGACCTAGGGGCGTTTCCTGGGCGGTGAGTTCCCTTGGCACTGCTGAGGGCCCCTGATTGATCCACTCGGGGTTGAACCCACCCCCCGCTGCGAGGGAGGGCCACAAACCAAAGCCCCCGAACTGCCCGCCCACCCCAACGGGGATCTTGGCGGTCCAGGGCACAGCCGTGCCCGGGAAAAGCCCACTCGCTCCACGGGACTCCGTCCAGGGTCTCTGCTTGGAAAGAGGCCAGGGGCGGCCCCCTCCATCTACCCACCCAAACCCTATTGACGTCAATGGTGGCGGAGACGCCTCCCGTTCTCCAGAGTCCTGAGCTGCTGGGTCCCCGCCCACTCGGCCAGCAGTCTGCAGCGTGCCCGTGTGCCTCTCCCACCATGGCTTCGTCCGGCTCCTCCAGCACCTCAAGCGGTACGTTTGCCCTCGGTCCCTGTGGTCGGATCACATCTCAGGGGATTTGCGGGTGGCCTGGGCAAGGGCTCTCGGCCAATGTGTTGACCCCCCTCCCACCCGAGAACGGCTGGGACCCATCGGCCAGGCCCGGGGTTCCGAGGCGTCAGGTGTGCCCAAATTCGGAGGGCGTGGCATCGTTCGTTCATCTTGCTCCTTTGGCACACACATGGCTTCTCCGTTCTCTTTTCTGGGAAGACAGTGTTGTTTCAGGGGGCGTGCTGCGGGGGGCGGGGGCCGGGTTGGGGGTGGTGGGAGCGGGTGCTTTGCTGGGATGAGGCCCTTTATCCTCACATCTTCATGTGGGAATGGGAGTCGGGGAGCTCTGTGGCCTTGCTGCCTTCAGTGGCTTCCTCTGCACAGGGGCCTAGTGGCTTCTGCCTTTTGTCAGGCGTTACGGGGTTTGGGCTTCGCTTTGGTGGCCTTGGCCTTTCCCTTGGCCTTGCCTTGGCGTTGTTGCCCTTGCCTTGCCCTTTGGCTTGGCCTTGTTGGCCTTGAAACTTCAACTTGACCTTGACTTGAACTTGACCTTGACCTTGACCTTGAACTTGAACTTGAACTTGAACTTGACCTTGAAACTTGAACTTGAACTTGACACTTGAAACTTGAACTTGAACTTGACTTGAACTTGACTTGACCTTGAACTTGAACTTGAACTTGAACTTGAACTTGAACTTGAACTTGAACCTTGAAACCTTGAACTTGAACTTGACCTTGACCTTGAAACTTGACTTCACTTGACTTGAACTTGACCTTTGAACTTGACTGAACTTGACCTTGAACTTGACCTTGAACTTGAACTTAAACTTCAACTTGAATCTTGACTTGAACTTGAGAACTTGACCTTGACTTGCTTGAACTTGAACTTGACCTTGACCTTGACCAACAACGGGAGACCTCGAGATTTGCTCAGAGCACCGGAGGTCCAGAAGCAGGGCCCTGTATCTCCCCTTCCCTTTGTGATCATTGCAAAGACATTCCTAGCTGATAGCGGGAGTGCCCCTGAAGAAGCAAGCAGTGGGAGTGTGTTTGACACGACTGTGTGCCTTCCTGGCCTCAGCTCCACAAGGGGCCTTTCCTCTCGAAGTAGGCCCCATGTCCCCTTGGGGAGGGTGTCATGCCTCTTTTCTCCTCACTGCCAAAGGGTGGAGCCAAGCTCGCTCTGTCAGAGGTACAAAAACAGCAATTGAATGGATTTTCAAGCTCTTGCTAGGCTGCACCCTTTCAGGGCCCACTTTACTGAAACAGGTGCTCTGTGGCCCCTGGTTGGGTATGCAGGTTCACAAACAGGGTGAGATCCTGTCCAAGCCAAGAATTTTCCTGAAAGACCTAGGCTCACTAGAGCTCTCCTCCAGAGCAAAGGGGATAGAGGAGATGTATGGAGGAGTCTTTGCCTTTCCCTGTGAGTGTGGGGCTACTCCCTACGGCCCCAAGCTCAGGGATAACTGCCTCTAAGAAAGGAATGGCAAGAAGCGCTATTCTTGGAGGTTGGGACAGGGAGTTCGCAGCATGTGGGGAAAGAAAGACTTCTTCGGGGAAGAAGAGGCAACCACCGGGGGTGTGTTTGCAAGCCTCTATTTGGAAGGAACAGGTTTGCTTATACAACTCAAGACCTCCAGATCTGCTCAGAGGACTGAAGTTCCAGAGACAGGGCCATGTATCTCCCCTTCCCTTTGAGATCCTTGCAAAGACATTCCTAGCAGATCGTGGGAGTGCCCATGAAGAAGCAAGCAGCGGGAGTGTGCTTGACATCACTGGCTGCCTACCTGGGCTCAGCTCCTCAAGGGGCCTTTCTCTCCTGGTAGGCCCTATGTCCCCTTTGGGAGAGGGTGGTGCCCTCTTCCCTCCACACTGCCAAAGGGTGGAGGTGGAGCAAACTCGTTCTCTCCGAGGTAAAAAAAAAAAAGACAAATTGGATGGATTTTTAAGCTCTTGCTATGCTGCACCCCTCCAGGACCCACTCGAGCAAAACAGGTGCCTGTGGCCCCTAGGTCGGGTATGCAGGTTCACACACCGGGTGGGATCCCGTCAAAGCCAAGAATTTTCCTGACAGACCTAGGCTCACTAGAGCTCTCCTCCAGAGGAAAGGGGACAGAAAAGACGTGTGTGTGGAGGTGGCTCTGCCTTTCCAGGTCCCAATCTCAGGGATAACTGCCCCTAAGAAAGGAACTGCTGCTGCTGCTGCTGCTAAGTTGCTTCAGTCGTGTTCGACTCTGTGCGACGCCATAGACGGTAGCCCACTAGGCTCCCCCGTCCCTGGGATTCTCCAGGCAAGAACAGTAAGTGGGTTGCCATTGCCTTCTCCAATGCATGAAAGTGAAAATGAAAGTGCAGTCGCTCAGTCGTGTCCGACCCTCAGCGACCCCACGGACTGCAGCCTACCAGGCTTCTCCGTCCATAGGATTTTCTGAAAGGAACTGCAAGAAGCGCTTTTCCAGGAGGCTGGGAAAGGGAGTTCGCAGGATGTGGGGAAAGAGAGCCTCCTTCGGGGAAGAATAGGCGGCCACTTGTTTTGTGTTGCAAACCTCTATTTGGAAGGAACAGGTTAGCTTATACAAAGGGAGACCTCCAGATCTGCTCAGAGGACCAAAGTTGCAGAGGCAGGTCGGTGTATTTTCCCTTCACTTTGCGATCCTTGCAAAGACATTCCTTGCTGATAGATGATTCAGCAAGGGCCTTTGAGACTGTTGTTTTCTTTCCTAGGTTCAAAGATTCCTTCAGTTCCTAATATAGATATCCTAGAAATTATCTGACATCCGTGAAAATCTGATATGTCCTGGTCAAATGCTGTCAGTTATAATTCCAGTTATCATATTAAAGCATTTCAAGTCGCAGCAGTGACCAGATTACATTGTCAATTTCTATTTAATCAGGTTTTAACCATGTCCTCTATGGTTTCACACTGATGCCTTTGCAGAAATACTGCTACTTCAAGATATATGGAATATACTTTTTTTAAGCTTACCGATAATTTGTTTGTTTGTTTGTTTGTCTTCTGGTAAGCTGGTACCAGATGGAATTTAGTCTCCTCTCTAGGTTAAGAGAACAAAGTTTTCTTAGAATGCAATTTTTGATAACAGACTATGGATTTCTTTACCTTTCATTGATTTATAATTGTTTTCATCATCTGTTTTTTTACTTCGGTAAAGTAAATAAGCCTTATTTAAGATTTTGGTACATGTAGGATGGACTAAGCTTTCCCCACTCTTGCAAGTTCCCTTAACCCTTCAGATTCTTCTCGTGGGACCAAGATCTCACTTTCCTCCAGAGGGACAATCCAAGCTTTTTATTAGTTGATCTGCCCCTGACATCAGAGTCCATTTGAGCACGAGTTGGCCTATAATTTAGGCATGAAACTATGACTACATAAAGAAAAGGTGACTTTATGATTCAGGGATGGCCATGATATGCCTTGCACTTCAGAGAAAATGGGTTAAAATGATTTTTTTTCTTCAAAACTGCACAGCCAGTTCTTTCAGCATATGCAATTGAAAACATCTAGTCATTAGGTCAGTTTTCATTCCAATCCCAAAGAAAGGCAATGACAAAGAATATTCAAGCTGCTGCACAATTGCACTCATCTCACACACTAGTAAAGTAATGCTCAAAATTCTCCAAGTTCACATGAACTGTGAACTTCCAAATGTTCAAGAGGGATTTAAAACATGCAGAGAAACCAGAGATCAAACTGCCAACATCCACTGGATCATTGAAAAAGCAAGAGAGTTCCAGAAAAAAAGACATCTATTTCTGCTTTATTGACTATGCCAAAGCCTTTGACTGTGTGGATCACAATAAACTGGGAAAAATTCTGAAAGAGATGGGAATACCAGACCACCTGACCTGTCTCTTGAGAAACCTGTATGCAGGTCAGGAAGAAACAGTTCGAACTGGACATGGAACAACAGACTGGTTCTAAATAGGAAAAGGAATATGTCAAGGCAGTGTATTGTCACCCTGCTTATTTAACTTATATGCAGAGTACATCATGAGAAACACTGGGCTGGAGGAAGCACACGCTGGAATCCAGATTGCTGGGAGAAATATCAAGAATCTCAGATATGCAGATGACACCACCCTTATGGCAGAAAGTGAAGAAGAACTAAAGAGTCTCCTGATGAAAGTGAAAGAGGAGAGTGAAAAAGTTAGCTTAAAGCTCAGCATTCAGAAAACTAAAATCATTGCATCCAGTCTCATCACTTCATGGCAAATAGATGGGAAAACATTGGAAACAGCAGCAGACTATTTTGGGGGGCTTGGAAATCACTGCAGGTGATGGCTGCCTCCATGAACTTAAAACGTATTTATGACTTGGAAGAAAAGTGATGACCAAACTAGACAGCATATTAAAAAGCCGAGACGTTGCTTTGCCAACAAAGATCCATCCAGTCAAGGCTATGGTTTTTCCATATGTCATGGATGGATATGAAAGATGTACTATAAAGAAAGTGACAGCTGAAAATTGGATGCTTTTGAACTGTGGTGTTGGAGAAGATGCTTGTAGGTCGCTTAGACTACAAGGAGACGCAACCACTCCATCCTAAAGGAAATCAGGTCTGAATATACATTGGAAGGACTAATACTGAACCTGAAACTCCAATACTTTGGCCACTTGATGTGAAGAGCTGACTCACTTGGAAGTTGCTTTGATTTGCCTGTGAGTGTGGGAGCCCTCCCTGGGCAAAGGGCCTCAGGGGTCATTGCCACTGAATCACGACCTCCAAGCAAGCGCATTCCAGCTGTGTGACATTCAGGAAGCAGGAGACTGGGAAAACTATCTTCCTTAGAGGAAGGAAAGTCATCCACAGAGAGTGTGTTTTCAGGCCTCTCTTTGCAGCAAGTGTTTTGCTTCTCAGACATCAGAGCTGCAGGCTTGCTCTGAGGGCCTCAATTGCAGAGTCAGGGCTGTGTGTCTCACTGCACTTTCCAAGCATTGCAGACACATTCCTAGGTTGGAGCAGTGCTTCCCATGAGAAAGAAGCCTCGGGAGTGTGTCTGAGCGGGCTGAGTGCCATGCTAGGGTCACCTAGTCGAGGGCACCTTGCACATCCAATGGGCCCCAGGCGAGTAGCTATGGACCGGCCCTTCGGTTGAGACATCCCAAAGCAGGGAACAAAGCTAGCTCTGTCAGAAGGAGGAAAACAGCAATGGGATGGATTTTCAAGCAGTTGCTAAGTCACACCACGTTAGGGCTCCCCGGGAAAGAAATGCGAATTTTGGCCTCTAGGCCCAGTATCCAGATGTGTGCACAGGATATTTTCCCCACAGGATTCAAGAATGTTCCAGACAGACCTAAGCTCACTAGCTCTCTCCTGCAGAGGAAATGAAATATTGTTGCTGAACCACGAAAAGATGCTGGGATTCTTGGCTTATGGAGGAGAAGAATTCAATCCAGGGCCCAAGACGAGGCTTGATTGCTCAGAGCTTTTGTGCAATAGAGTTTTTATTAAAGGTTATGACAACGAACAAAGAATGTCTGGAGGAGACACTCACTAGACCTACTCCCATAATTGACATTTTAAGATAACAGGATTAGCC
>NW_017195150.1:0-9046 GCF_001704415.2 Capra hircus
TCAACTTGACGGGGCTGGGCTGCCAGATCGGGCCTCTGAACAGAGCTAGAGATCTGCCGTACTGGAGGGGCACTTGCTTCGTGTAAGCAGGGATTTCAGCTTGACGGGGACTCTGCCTCCTCTTCCCCGAGGAGGCTCGCTTCCCTGCTGGCTGTGCACTCGCCTATCAGGCGGGGGCGCAGGGCTCCTCCAGCAGGTCTTGCCTCAGGGGCTGCTTCCCCTGAGTTGGGGCTGTGGGCAGGAACCCAGACACGCAGGATCAGGCCCAACACCTGCACATGTCTCTGCTGGGGAGGAGAGTGCTAGGGAACCTACGTCTGTCATACACTTTCTGGGCACCCAAGGAATCAGCCTCCGTGTGTGCGGGCTGAAAACCCCAGCCAGGGGCCCTGGGAGCCTGGTGCTCTCGGTGCGGCGCTGATTCTGGGCGGCCAAGCAACCGCTGGAGGAGCCCTGCAGTTGCCCTTCCCTTCCCTCTGACAGAGCTCTCACTGCTGAAGCCCTTGGCAGTGTGCAACCCACCAGCCCCTAAGCCCTCCCCAACGACGCCTGGGACCTATGTGCAAAGGCAAGGCAGGATTGGAGCTGAGGCAAGGAAGGCCCAGTGGCGTCTCCCAGGCTCCTGCTGCCTGCTCCTTCCTGGGAGGCAGCCTAAAAGCAAGGCAAGTCTGGGCAAGGCTAGCCCCCGGCAGAGCAGCCTCGCGCCAGGAACTCTGCCAGATCGGGGCTCTGAGCAGAGCTAGAGCTCTGCCGTACTGGAGGCGCACTTAGCTCCGTGCAAGCAGGGCTTTCCTCTTGACTGGGCTGGCTGCCTCCTCTTCCCCGAGGAGGCTCGCTTCCCTGCTGGCTGTGCTCTCGCCTATCAGGCGGGGCGCAGGGCTCCTCCAGCAGGTCTTGCCTCAGGGGCTGCTTCCCCTGAGTTGGGGCTGTGGGCGGGAACCCAGACACGCAGGATCAGGCCCCAACCACCTGCACATGTCTCTGCTGGGGAGGAGAGTGCTAGGGAACCTACGTCTCTCACACACTTTCTAGGCACCCACGGAGTCAGCCTCTGGGAGTGTGGGGCTGCAAAACCCAGCCAGGGGCCCTTGGAACCTGGTGCTCTCCGTGCGGCGCTTAGTCTGGGCGGCCAAGGAACCGCTGAAGGGCCCTGCTGTTGCCCTTCGCTTCCCTCTGACAGAGCTTTCACTGCTGGAGCCCTTGGCAGTGTGCAACCCACCAGCCCCTAAGCCCTCCTCAAGGACGCTTGGGACCTAAGTGCAAAGGCAAGGCAGGGGCAGAGCTGAAGCCAGGAAGGCGCCAGTGGCGTCTCCCAGCCTCACACAGCCTGCTCCTTCCTGGGGAGGGAGCCTAAAAGCAAGGCAAGTCTGCGCAAGGCTCGCCTATGGCAGAGCATCTTGGCGCCAGGAACTCTGCCAGATCGGGCCTCTGAACAGAGCTAGAGATCTGCCGTACTGGAGGCGCACTTAGCTTCGTGTAAGCAGGGCTTTCAGCTTGACGGGACTGGCTGCCTCCTCTTCCCCGAGGAGGCTCGCTTCCCTGCTGGCTGTGCACTCGCCTATCAGGCGGGGGCGCAGGGCTCCTCCAGCAGGTCTTGCCTCAGGGGCTGCTTCCCCTGAGTTGGGGCTGTGGGCAGGAAACCCAGACACGCAGGATCAGGCCCCAAACACCTGCACATGTCTCTGCTGGGGAGGAGAGTGCTAGGGAACCTACGTCTGTCATACACTTTCTGGGCGCCCAAGGAATCAGCCTCCGTGTGTGCGGGCTGAAAACCCCAGCCAGGGGTCCTGGGAGCCTGGTGCTCTCGGTGCGGCGCTGATTCTGGGCGGCCAAGCAACCGCTGGAGGAGCCCTGCAGTTGCCCTTCCCTTCCCTCTGACAGAGCTCTCACTGCTGAAGCCCTTGGCAGTGTGCAACCCACCACCCCTAAGCCCTCCCAACGAGGCCTGGCACCTATGTGCAAAGGCAAGGCAGGATTGGAGCTGAGGCAAGAAAGGCACCAGTGGCGTCTCCCAGGCTCCTGCTGCCTGCTCCTTCCTGGGGAGGCAGCCTAAAAGCAAGGCAAGTCTGGGCAAGGCTAGCCCCCGGCAGAGCAGCCTCGCGCCAGGAACTCTGCCAGATCGGGGCTCTGAGCAGAGCTAGAGCTCTGCCGTACTGGAGGCGCACTTAGCTCCGTGCAAGCAGGGCTTTCCGCTTGACGGGGCTGGGCTGCCTCCTCTTCCCCCGAGGAGGCTCGCTTCCCTGCTGGCTGTGCTCTCGCCTATCAGGCGGGGCGCAGGGCTCCTCCAGCAGGTCTTGCCTCAGGGGCTGCTTCCCCTGAGTTGGGGCTGTGGGCGGGAACCCAGACACGCAGGATCAGGCCCCAACCACCTGCACATGTCTCTGCTGGGGAGGAGAGTGCGGGAACCTACGTCTGTCATACACTTTCTGGGCACCCAAGGAATCAGCCTCCGTGTGTGCGGGGCTGAAAACCCAGCCAGGGGCCCTGGGAGCCTGGTGCTCTCGTGCGGCGCTGATTCTGGGCGGCCAAGCAACCGCTGGAGGAGCCCTGCAGTTGCCCTTCCCTTCCCTCTGACAGAGCTCTCACTGCTGAAGCCCTTGGCAGTGTGCAACCCACCACCCCTAAGCCCTCCCCAACGACGCCTGGCACCTATGTGCAAAGGCAAGGCAGGATTGGAGCTGAGGCAAGGAAGGCACCAGTGGCGTCTCCCAGGCTCGCACAGCCAGCTCCTTCCTGGGAGGGAGCCTAAAAGCAAGGTAAGTCTGGGCAAGGCTCGCCCATGGCAGAGCAGCCTCGCGACGGGAACTCTGCCAGATCGGGGCTCTGAGCAGAGCCAGAGCTCTGCCGTACTGGAGGCGCACCTAGCTCCCTGCAAGGAGGGCTTTCAAACCCCAAACAATGAACCACATACCCCAAACCCCGAACCACATACCCAAACATGGAACCCGAACCCCAAACCCCATATCCTGAATCTGAACCCCTATCCCAACCGCAACCCCAAACCCTGAACAGGGAACTCCAAACCCCTTACCCGAACTCAAAACCCCTAACCCAATCCCCAAACTCCGAACCCCAAACACCTAACCCGTACCGTGAACCCTAACCCTAACCCAAACCCCTAACCCGAGCCCTAAACCCCAAACCCAAACCCCGACCCTCAAGCCCCGAACCGCAAATCCTGAAACACGTAGCCCAAACCCGAATCCATAACTCCGAACCCCAATCCAGAACCCAACCCCGAACCCCAAACCACTAGCCCGAACCCCAAACCCAAACCCAAACCGCACACCCCTAAACCGAACCCCAAACCCTGAACCCAAACCCCTAACCTGTACCCCCACCCCACACCCCGAACCCGAACCCCAAACCCCTAACCCGAATCGCAAACCCCTAACCTGAACCCCAAATCCCAAACCCCAATCCCAAACGCAAACACCAAAACCGAACCCTAAACCCCGAAACCCCAACCCCCAAACCCAAACTCCAAACTGCTAACCCGAACCCCAAACCCCAAACCCCTAACCGGAACCCCAAACCTCAAATCCAAAACCGCACACCCCAAACCTCTAAGCCGAACCCCGAACTGCCAACCCCTAATTCCTAACCCGAACAGCAAAACTCGAAACTGCACCTCACACCCCCAACCCCAAACCATGAACCCAATCCCGAACCCCCAAACCCCAAACCTCAAATCTCGACCCCGAACCACAAACCTCACATACTCAACCCCTAATCGGAACCTCAAACCCCAATCCCAAACCCCAAACCCAAATCCTAAACCCCTAATCCCTAACCCAAACCGTCAACCCAGAAACCGAACCCCTAATCCCCCCCAACCCCCAACCCTCAACCCAAACCCCAAACCCATAACTGGAACCCCAAACCGCGAACCCCTCACCCAAATCCCAAACTCCAAACCCCAAACCCCTAACCGAATCCCAAATCCCCAACCCCACCAACCTCAAACCCAAACCCCTAACCCTAACCTCAAACCCCAAACCCCAACTGCGAACCTCTAAACCAATCCGAGAACCCCTAACCTGATCCCCAAACCCCCAAACCCCCAAACTCAAACCGCGAGCCCCAAACCCAAAACCCTTAACCGATCCTCAACCCCAAACCCAACTGCAAACCCCTAATCTGAACCGAGAACCCATAACCTGATCCCAAACCCCAAACCCCTAAGCTGAACCTTGAACCCTAATCGGAACCCCAAACCCAAACGAGAACCGCGAACCCGGAACCCCAAACCCTGAACTCCAAACCCCAAACCCGAACCCTGAACCCTAACCCGAACCCGAATCCAAACCCTAAGAAGGGAGGGGATTCCCGTAACCCGAACTCTGAACCTGAACCTAACAAGTTGAGGGGATGCCGGCACCCTAACCCTAACCCTAACCCTAACAATAAAACTCTAAAAGAAAAAGAAACTTTTCTGGCCTAAGCCCGCCCCTTGCGGTCCCCCATCCGCTCAAAGCAAAAAAGGCAAGCCCGGACTGGAACTTCTAACCCACAAAGCCAGATTGCATGTTTACTCGGCCGTCAGCCTAACCGCTATGCTAACAAAGCCCCCCGGGTTTCATGCTGCTCCAGGCACTCTTCAAGCCTCGGCCCGCCAGGGCAGGCTAATAAAGAACTATGGGCCCCATTAGCGCTCACTTTAAGCCCTAACCGTAACCTGAACCCTGACCCTGACCTGAACCCTAACCCAAACCCGAACTCTAAGAAGAGGGGGGTTCCCCGAATTCTAACCCTAACCCCAAACCCGAACCCGAGCGAGTTGGGGGGTTGCCCGAACCCTAACCCTAAGCTTCACAATAAACCTCTAAAATCAAAAGAAACTTGTCTGGTCTAAGCCCCGCCTCTTGTGGTCCCCCGCCCCCCTAAAAGGGAAAGAGTTAAACCCGGGACTTGAACTCCTGACCTACAGACCCTAGTCTGCCTGACTTACCAGCCTGCCTAACCGCTATGCTACAGAGGCTTGCTGTTTCAGGTAGCGCTCCCGGGCCCTCTTCAAGCCTCTGCGCGCCAGGGTCTGGCTCTATAGAATATCATGGCTGTCCTAGGTCATCTTTGCTTCTTATCCCTAAATCATAGACAGATGAGCTGAGAAAAAGCTTGGGTTGTCTCGGTGGGGTGGATCTGCTTGTCCTTGTGTTTCCCCTGGAGGCAGTCGCGGTCCCGCGGGCCTGGCCTGGCAGGGGGCGTGGGGGGCGGGGCGCACCGTGCGCGCGTCGGGGGCGGGGCGAGCCTGGGCGGCTGGTCAGGGGCGGCTCACGGAGAGCGGGTCTGGGCGGCTGGGTGAACATGGCGGCGCCTCGGGGCCAGGGGTCCCCAGTTGTGCTCTCAGGGCTCGCCATTGCAGCTGGGACTGCTCGTTTCGTGGGCTCCTGGGTCCCCGTCGATTGGCATCCAGCGAGCAGAGTGCAGGGCTGTGGACCACAGGTAAGGGAACTCGGACTCGGCGGAGCAGGGAACCATGTCTTCTGCCCTTTGTTTGCAGTCTCGGAGCCGACTGAAATGGCGATCGCAGAAAAGCCTCGCCTTTGGGGCCGAGGGTTTTACCGCTTCACCCCTTTGCATACAGCTCAGACCCGCGCGCTTTTCCCAAGCAGCCGAGTGTATTGCTTCCTACAGGCCTGGAGAGGATAACAGGCAGGAAGGCCAGGGGTCTCCAGACAGAGAAAATAAACTGCAAGTGTCAGACGTTTTTTTCTCTCTCTTAAGAGGCAGGAGGAGACCAAAGAGGGCTGCGGTTTTTTTTTTCTCCATCTTGATACAAATGTAAAAGAAGGTTTCTCTGAAAATTCTGTGCTGCCATGACAACTCCTGGCTCCACCTGAATTTAACTTTTCTCAAACCTTGAACTAAGCAATGCATTGTTCTTATGGAAATGTTTGTCTTAAGTATGTTAATGTCTTCAGGTCAGTTCCCCCTAAGGGCTCAGAAACGACTCGACAAACCGGTTTGTCTTACTCATACCTGGTTCTCTTAACCTCTGTGAATGAAACTATATATTTGCTTGGAAATCTGCCTTTCTTCAAGATTCATGTCCATCATTTTCTGGCCTGGGATGACTCATCTGCCTGCCAATGTGATCTCAATGCATGCTGTGGGTGAGGGGCCTGGTGCCATTCTCTGAGACATTGTCTTTCTTTCCTTAGCAGACTGCTAGTGGCTGTATAACATCTGGCTAAAGACTAGCAGGGGGTACTCTTTCTTCCCCCTTTGAATGTCTACGTCAGCAGCTCTCTCGATCTCTTTTCTACTTGAATCAAACTTTTTCACAGAAAACCTCTGAGCCATCAAGCTTCGTCACTTGCCCTGGATTGAATTCTCCTCTGGAGGCCAAGAATGCTGGCATCTTTTTGTGGTTTAGCAGCCACCTTTCCAGCCTTTTGTAATTCATATTGAATCTTCATTTCAGATGGCAGATGCATTCCACGGTATTGCCAACTGAAGTCTTGTCATCGCTATGGAGTCTCTGTCCATGGCTTGAGGGTATTTTTCAGCAATCATGTATCATTTCCAGTGTGCCAGTCTTGTCATCCTCATTCCATCCATAAGCAAAGTCTTTTATTAATGTTGACGTGATTGAAGGGGAATTGTTTGTTTCAATTCCCTTTCAGATTGTTATTTGCTGGTGTATACAGATAACACTGTGTGTTATTCATTTGTATCCGTTTGGACAGCTTGATAGTTGTCTTTAGTTTCTTTAATTTCTCATAATTGAAGATGACCCTGGCTCATATATTTACAGTCGCACCCCTAGTCTCAGTCATTTCTTCAAAGAAACTGTCCTTTTTTTAACATGACATTATTTTTGACTGTGCTGGGTCTTTATTGGCTCCTTTGTCTAGTTGTAAGTGAGCAGAGGCTACCTTCTAGTTGCTGGTGCCATGGCTTCTCCATTGCAGTGCTTTCTCTGTGTGCAAGAACTTGGGCTCTGGAGCATGCAAACGTCAAGAGTTGTTCAAGGGCTTCATTGCCCCTGGGCGTGTGGAATCTTCTACACAGGAATTGAACCCGTGTTCCCTGCATCGGTAGGCAGCTTCTTTACCACCAGGCCATCGGAGATGTTTCCTGTTCCCTTTTATTAGAGAATGATATTTAAAAACATACATGTAGGAGCTCAATATGCTCAGCTGACAATACATGGAGATATATCTCCATGTATTCCAGCTCAACCTTTGAACATATTCAGTTAAAGGTAATTTGTGATGATGTCTCCAACCTGATCCACCACGACATGGGACATTGTAACGTTTCCTTTTGTTTATCTGGAACTTTGCCTTCCAATGGTAAGATACCTGGCTTCCACCGCTTGTCATACACAGAATTCAGTGCTTGTCCCACGTGGTTACTGAAAAAAAAAAAAAAAACTGTCAGATTGTCTTTCAAAAGGGGGCTCTGCGTGCATCGCACCAGTATCTTGAGTATGTTTTTGTATGATAGTTTACTATCAGTATACCCTCAGTGGCCAGGTGTCTATTTCAGTCGTTACCAATTATGAATGGGCTTGTTTGCTCTAGTGTTCTTGGACAATTCGAGTACAGTTTCTTTGTCAGATGTGCATTTGTTTAGGAAAAGAGTTGTATTGATTGTTGGCTGTGTTGCATCTTTGTGTGTGGGCTTTTCTCTAGTTTTGGTGAGCATGGGCCATAACGAGTGGTTTGCAGCTTCTCACTGCAGTGTGTCCTCTTGTTGAGGGCACAGGCTCACGGGCTTCAGTGGCTGCGGCATGTGAACTCGGCATCGTGGCTTCCAGGATCTAGAGCACAGGCTCGGCAGTTGTGGCACACGGGCTCCCATAGGATGTGGCATCTTCCCATCCTAGGGATCGCACATGCATCTCCAGCACTGGCAGGTGGATTCTTGACTATGGAACCACCAGGGCATATTTGAGATTCTAGTTTTCCACACACGTATCTAGTGAAAGAGGCCAGGATCAAGAGGCATGGCAGCTGGGAATCCTCAGCCACAGCTCTGGTGTGCTATCCAAAGCTCTGGGGCCTTTGGTGAGCAGCTCAGCTTCCCTGGGACTGTTTCCTCCCGTCAGAAATGCCTGCTTTTGGACTGTAGCCCACCAAGCTCCTCTGTCCCTAGGATTCTGAGACCAGAGTACTGCAGGTGGTGCCATTTCCTTCTCTGGCTGCTGCTGCCACGTCGCTTCAGTCGTGCCTGACTCTGCGCGACCCATAGACAGCAGCCTACCAGGCTCCTCTGTCCCTGGGATTCTCCAGGCAAGAACACTGGAGTGGGTTGCCATGTCCTCCTCCAGTACATGAAAGTGAAAAGTGAAAGTGAAGTCACTCAGTGAAGTCGTGTCCGACTTAGTGACCCCGGGGTTGCAGCCTACCAGGCTCCTCTGTCCGTGGGATTCTCCAGGCAATGGTACTGGAGCGGGCTGCCATTGCCTTGTCTGATTTCCTTCTCTGCAAGATAGCGTTTGAAAGCTCTTTCTCCTGGATATTGCTTTTTGATGAAGGAAGGGGGTTCCCTTCCAGGGCTTGAGAGTGAGTTCTTCTTGTCTGACACTGGGCAATGAGTTGTCTGAGGAGAGGAGTGCTGTCCAAGCGAGAGGCTTCATTGGGAAGGGCTGCCGGGGTGGAGGGCAGGAGGGTGAGGAAAACGGAGAGAACCACTCTGTCACGTGGCTCGCACTCTCAGGTTTTTATGGTCATCGGGTTCATTTCTGGTTTGTCTCTTGCCCAGGCATTCTGAATTGGGATCCTTCTTGGGGCACACGCATCCACTCAGCCGAGATGGATTCCAGCGAAGTGCATCCTGGGAGGTTGGTAGGACCTCTGAACTGGAGCCTCCCATCTCCTGACCTCTCCAGAATTCTGGTTGGTGTAGCTTGTTCGTTCCTTGTTCCTTCCCAGGACCTCCTGTTGTGAGATGACTCCTGCAAGTGTTTTCTTTTCTCTGTTGCCTGGCCAGGGTGGGTGGTCCGTGGTTCATTTAGCAGTTTTTCTTTTGGTTCTCTCGAGTAAGGTCCTCCCACAGGGTAAATGTATGAAATGATAAAAAGGCAATGTGTTAA
>NW_017195151.1:0-9046 GCF_001704415.2 Capra hircus
GGAAGGGAACCCCTTCCTTCATCAAAAGCAATATCCAGGAGAAAAGAGCAAACGCTTTCAGAGAAGGAATCAGACAAGGCAATGGCAGCCCGCTCCAGTACCATTGCCTGGAGAATCCCACGGACAGAGGAGCCTGGTAGGCTGCAACCCCGGGGTCACTAAGAGTCGGACACGACTTCACTGAGTGACTTCACTTTCACTTTTCACTTTCATCTGGGAGGAGGACATGGCAACCCACTCCAGTGTTCTTGCCTGGAGAATCCAGGGACAGAGGAGCCTGGTAGGCTGCTGTCTATGGGGTCGCGCAGAGTCAGGCACGACTGAAGCGACGTGGCAGCAGCAGCAGAGAAGGAAATGGCACCACCTGCAGTACTCTGGTCTCAGAAATCCTAGGGACAGAGGAGCTTGGTGGCTACAGTCCAAAAGCAGGGCATTTCTGACGGGAGGAAACAGTCCCAGGGAAGCTGAGCTGCTCACCAAAGGCCCCAGAGCTTTGGATAGCACACCAGAGCTGTGGCTGAGGATTCCCAGCTGCCATGCCTCTTGATCCTGGCCTCTTTCACTAGATACGTGTGTGGAAAACTAGAATCTCAAATATGCCCTGGTGGTTCCATAGTCAAGAATCCACCTGCCAGTGCTGGAGATGCATGTGCGATCCTAGGATGGGAAGATGCCACATCCTATGGAGCCCGTGTGCCACAACTGCCGAGCCTGGATCCTGGAAGCCACGATGCCGAGTTCACATGCCGCAGCCACTGAAGCCCGTGAGCCTGTGCCCCTCAACAAGAGGACACACTGCAGTGAGAAGCCTGCAAACCACTCGTTATGGCCCATGCTCACCAAAACTAGAGAAAAGCCACACCACACACAAACAAAACCAAATCAATACAACTCTTTCCTAAACAAATGCACATCTGACAAAGAAACTGTACTCGAATTGTCCAAGAACACTAGAGCAAGCCCATTCATAATTGGTAACGACTGAAATAGACACCTGGCCACTGAGGGTATACTGATAGTAAACTATCATACAAAAACATACTCAAGATACTGGTGCGATGCACGCAGAGCCCCCTTTGAAAGACAATCTGACAGTTTTTTTTTTTTTCAGTAACCACGTGGGACAAGCACTGAATTCTGTGTATGACAAGCGGTGGAAGCCAGGTATCTTACCATTGGAAGGCAAAGTTCCAGATAAACAAAAGGAAACGTTACAATGTCCATGTCGTGGTGGATCAGGTTGGAGACATCATCACAAATTACCTTTAACTGAATATGTTCAAAGGTGAGCTGGAATACATGGAGATATATCTCCATGTATTGTCAGCTGAGCATATTGAGCTCCTACATGTATGTTTTAAATATCCTTCTCTAATAAAAGGGAACAGGAAACATCTCCGATGGCCTGGTGGTAAAGAAGCTGCCTACCGATGCAGGGAACACGGGTTCAATTCCTGTGTAGAAGATTCCACACGCCCAGGGGCAATGAAGCCCTTGAACAACTCTTGACGTTTGCATGCTCCAGAGCCCAAGTTCTGCACACAGAGAAAGCACTGCAATGAGAAGCCATGGCACAGCAACTAGAAGGTAGCCTCTGCTCACTACAACTAGACAAAGGAGCAATAAAGACCCAGCACAGTCAAAAATAATGTCATGTTAAAAAAAGGACAGTTCTTTGAAGAAATGACTGAGACTAGGGGTGAGACTGTAAATATATGAGCCAGGGTCATCTTCAATTATGAGAAATTAAAGAAACTAAAGACAACTATCAAGCTGTCCAAACGGATACAAATGAATGACGACACAGTGTTATCTGTATACACCAGCAAATAACAATCTGAAAGGGAATTGAAACAAACAATTCCCCTTCAATCACGTCAACATTAATAAAAGACTTTGCTATGGATGGAATGAGGATGACAAGACTGGCACACTGGAAATGATACATGATTGCTGAAAAATACCCTAAAGCCATGGACAGAGACTCCATAGCGATGACAAGACTTCAGTTGGCAATACCGTGGAATGCATCTGCCATCTGAAATGAAGATTCAATATGAATTACAAAAGGCTGAAAGGTGGCTGCTAAACCACAAAAGATGCCAGCATTCTTGGCCTCCAGAGGAGAATTTCAATCCAGGGCAAGTGACGAAGCTTGATGGCTCAGAGGTTTTCTGTGAAAAAGTTTGATTCAAGTAGAAAAGAGATCGAGAGAGCTGCTGACGTAGACATTCAAAGGGGGAAGAAAGAGTACCCCCTGCTAGTCTTTAGCCAGATGTTATACAGCCACTAGCAGTCTGCTAAGGAAAGAAAGACAATGTCTCAGAGAATGGCACCAGGCCCCTCACCCACAGCATGCATTGAGATCACATTGGCAGCAGATGAGTCATCCCAGGCCAGAAAATGATGGACATGAATCTTGAAGAAAGGCAGATTTCCAAGCAAAATATATAGTTTCATTCACAGAGGTTAAGAGAACCAGGTATGAGTAAGACAAACCGGTTTGTCGAGTCGTTTTCTGAGCCCTTAGGGGGAACTGACCTGAAGACATTAACATACCTTAAGACAAACATTTCCATAAGAACAATGCATTGCTTAGTTCAAGGTTTGAGAAAAGTTAAATTCAGGTGGAGCCAGGAGTTGTCATGGCAACACAGAATTTTCAGAGAAACCTTCTTTTACATTTGTATCAAGATGGAGAAAAAAAAAACCGCAGCCCTCTTTGGTCTCCTCCTGCCTCTTAAGAGAGAGAAAAAAACGTCTGACACTTGCAGTTTATTTTCTCTGTCTGGAGACCCCTGGCCTTCCTGCCTGTTATCCTCTCCAGGCCTGTAGGAAGCAATACACTCGGCTGCTTGGGAAAAGCGCGCGGGTCTGAGCTGTATGCAAAGGGGTGAAGCGGTAAAACCCTCGGCCCAAAGGCGAGGCTTTTCTGCGATCGCCATTTCAGTCGGCTCCGAGACTGGCAAACAAAGGGCAGAAGACATGGTTCCCTGCTCCGCCGAGTCCGAGTTCCCTTACCTGTGGTCCACAGCCCTGCGCTCTGCTCGCTGGATGCCAATCGACGGGGACCCAGGAGCCCACGAAACGAGCAGTCCCAGCTGCAATGGCGAGCCCTGAGAGCACAACTGGGGACCCTGGCCCCGAGGCGCCGCCATGTTCACCCCGCCCCAGGACCCGCTCCCGTGAGCCGCGCCCCTGACCAGCCGCCCAGGCTCGCCCCGCCCCCGACGCGCGCACGGTGCGCCCCGCCCCCACGCCCCCTGCCAGGCCAGGCCCGCGGGACCGCGACTGCCTCCAGGGGAAACACAAGGACAAGCAGATCCACCCCACCGAGACAACCCAAGCTTTTTCTCAGCTGATCTGTCTATGATTTAGGGATAAGAAGCAAAGATGACCTAGGACAGCCATGATATTCTATAGAGCCAGACCCTGGCGCGCAGAGGCTTGAAGAGGGCCCGGGAGCGCTGCCTGAAACAGCAAGCCTCTGTAGCATAGCGGTTAGGCAGGCTGGTAAGTCAGGCAGACTAGGGTCTGTAGGTCAGGAGTTCAAGTCCCGGGTTTAACTCTTTCCCTTTTAGGGGGCGGGGGACCACAAGAGGCGGGGCTTAGACCAGAAAAGTTTCTTTTGATTTTAGAGGTTTATTGTGAAGCTTAGGGTTAGGGTTCGGGCAACCCCCCAACTCGCTCGGGTTCGGGTTCGGGGTTAGGGTTAGAATTCGGGGAAACCCCCCTCTTCTTAGAGTTCGGGTTTGGGTTAGGGTTCAGGTCAGGGTCAGGGTTCAGGTTACGGTTAGGGCTTAAAGTGAGCGCTAATGGGGCCCATAGTTCTTTATTAGCCTGCCCTGGCGGGCCGAGGCTTGAAGAGTGCCTGGGAGCAGCATGAAACCCGGGGGGCTTTGTTAGCATAGCGGTTAGGCTGACGGCCGAGTAAACATGCAATCTGGCTTTGTGGGTCAGAAGTTCCAGTCCGGGCTTGCCTTTTTTGCTTTGAGCGGATGGGGGACCGCAAGGGGCGGGGCTTAGGCCAGAAAAGTTTCTTTTTCTTTTTAGAGTTTTATTGTTAGGGTTAGGGTTAGGGTTAGGGTGCCGGCATCCCCTCAACTTGTTAGGGTTCAGGTTCAGAGTTCGGGTTACGGGAATCCCCTCCCTTCTTAGGGTTTGGATTCGGGTTCGGGTTAGGGTTCAGGGTTCGGGTTTGGGGTTTGGAGTTCAGGGTTTGGGGTTCCGGGTTCGCGGTTCTCGTTTGGGGTTTGGGGTTCCGATTAGGGGTTCAAGGTTCAGCTTAGGGGTTTGGGGTTTGGGGATCAGGTTATGGGTTCTCGGTTCAGATTAGGGGTTTGCAGTTGGGGTTTGGGGTTTGAGGATCGGGTTAAGGGTTTGGGGTTTGGGGCTCGCGGTTTGAGTTTGGGGCTTGGGTTTGGGGTTTGGGGATCAGGTTAGGGGTTCTCGGATTGGTTTAGAGGTTCGCAGTTGGGGTTTGGGGTTTGAGGTTAGGGTTAGGGGTTTGGGGTTTGAGGTTCACGGTTGGGGTTGGGGATTTGGGATTCGGGTTAGGGGTTTGGGGTTCGCGGTTTGGGTTTGGGGTTTGGGTTAGGGGTTCGCGGTTAGGATTTGGGGTTTGGGGTTCGGGGTAGGGATTCTCGGTTCGGGTTAGGGGTTGGCAGTTTAGGTTAAGGCTTAGGGGTTTGGGGTTTGGAGTTTGGGATTTGGGTGAGGGGTTCGCGGTTTGGGGTTCCAGTTATGGGTTTGGGGTTTGGGTTGAGGGTTGGGGGTTGGGGATTAGGGGTTCGGTTTCTGGGTTGACGGTTTGGGTTAGGGATTAGGGGTTTAGGATTTGGGTTTGGGGTTTGGGGATTCGGGTTTGAGGTTCCGATTAGGGGTTGAGTATGTGAGGTTTGTGGTTCGGGGGTCGAGATTTGAGGTTTGGGGTTTGGGGTTCAGGGGATTGGGTTCATGGTTTGGGGTTGGGGGTGTGAGGTGCAGTTTCGAGTTTTGCTGTTCGGGTTAGGAATTAGGGGTTGGCAGTTCGGGGTTCGGCTTAGAGGTTTGGGGTGTGCGGTTTTGGATTTGAGGTTTGGGGGTTCCGGTTAGGGGTTTGGGGTTTGGGGTTCGGGTTAGCAGTTTGGAGTTTGGGTTTGGGGGTTGGGGTTTCGGGGTTTAGGGTTCGGTTTTGGTGTTTGCGGTTTGGGATTGGGGTTTGGGATTTGGGGTTCAGGTTAGGGGTTTGCGATTCGGGTTAGGGGTTTGGGGTTCGGGTTCGGGGTGTGGGGTGGGGGTACAGGTTAGGGGTTTGGGTTCAGGGTTTGGGGTTCGGTTTAGGGGTGTGCGGTTTGGGTTTGGGTTTGGGGTTCGGGCTAGTGGTTTGGGGTTCGGGGTTGGGTTCTGGATTGGGGTTCGGAGTTATGGATTCGGGGTTTGGGCTACGTGTTTCAGGATTTGCGGTTCGGGGCTTGAGGGTCGGGGTTTGGGTTTGGGGTTTAGGGCTCGGGTTAGGGGTTTGGGTTAGGGTTAGGGGTTCACGGTACGGGTTAGGTGTTTGGGGTTCGGAGTTTGGGGATTGGGTTAGGGGTTTTGAGTTCGGGTAAGGGGTTTGGAGTTCCCTGTTCAGGGTTTGGGGTTTGCGGTTGGGATAGGGGTTCAGATTCAGGATATGGGGTTTGGGGTTCGGGTTCCATGTTTGGGTATGTGGTTCGGGGTTTGGGGTATGTGGTTCATTGTTTGGGGTTTGAAAGCCCTCCTTGCAGGGAGCTAGGTGCGCCTCCAGTACGGCAGAGCTCTGGCTCTGCTCAGAGCCCCGATCTGGCAGAGTTTCCTGGCGCGAGGCTGCTCTGCCATGGGCGAGCCTTGCCCAGACTTGCCTTGCTTTTAGGCTCCCTCCCAGGAAGGAGCAGGCTGCAGTGAGCCTGGGAGATCGCCACTGGCGCCTTTCCTTGCCTCAGCTCCAATCCCTGCCTTGCCTTTGCACTTAGGTCCCAGTCCTCCTTGAGGAGAGCTTAGGGGCTGGTGGGTTGCACACTGCCAAGGGCTCCAGCAGTGAGAGCTCTGTCAGAGGGAAGGCGAAGGGCAACTGCAGGGCTCCTCCAGCGGTTTCTTGGCCGCCCAGATTCAGCGCCGCACCGGAGAGCACCAGGCTCCCAGGCCCCTGGCTGGGGTTTTCAGCCCCGCACACACGGAGGCTGATTCCTTGGGTGCCCAGAAAGTGTATGACAGACGTAGGTTCCCTAGCACTCTCCTCCCCAGCAGAGACATGTGCAGGTGTTTGGGGCCTGATCCTGCGTGTCTGGGTTCCTGCCCACAGCCCCAACTCAGGGGAAGCAGCCCCTGAGGCAAGACCTGCTGGAGGAGCCCTGCGCCCCCGCCTGATAGGCGAGTGCACAGCCAGCAGGGAAGCGAGCCTCCTCGGGGGAAGAGGAGGCAGCCAGTCCCCGTCAAGCTGAAAGCCCTGCTTAGCACGGAAGCTAAGTGCGCCTCCAGTACGGCAGATGCTCTAGCTCTGCTCAGAGCCCCGATCTGGCAGAGTTCCTGGCGCCAGATGCTCTGCCAGGGGCGTAGCCTTGCGCAGACTTGCCTTGCTTTTAAGGCTCCCTCCCAGGAAGGAGCAGGCTGCAGGAGCCTGGGAGACGCCACTGGCGCCTTCCTTGCCTCAGCTCCAATCCCTGCCTTGCCTTTGCACTTAGGTCCCAGTCCGTCCTTAGAGGAGGAGCTTAGGGGCTGGTGGGTTGCACACTGCCAAGGGCTCCAGCAGTGAGAAGCTCTGTCAGAGGGAAGGAAGGGCAACTGCAGGGCTCCTCCAGCGGTTGCTTGGCCGCCCAGATTCAGCGCGCACACGGAGAGCACCAGGCTCCCAGGGCCCTGGCTGGGGTTTTCAGCCCCGCACACACGGAGGCTGATTCCTTGGGTGCCCAGAAAGTGTATGACAGACGTAGGTTCCCTAGCACTCTCCTCCCCAGCAGAGACATGTGCAGGTGTTTGGGGCCTGATCCTGCGTGTCTGGGTTCCTGCCCACAGCCCCAACTCAGGGGAAGCAGCCCCTGAGGCAAGACCTGCTGGAGGAGCCCCTGCGCCCCCGCCTGATAGGCGAGTGCACAGCCAGCAGGGAAGCGAGCCTCCTCGGGGAAGAGGAGGCAGCAAGTCCCCGTCAAGCTGAAATCCCTGCTTACACGAAGCTAAGTGCGACTCCAGTACGGCAGATCTCTAGCTCTGTTCAGAGCCCGATCTGGCAGAGTTCCTGGCACCAAGATGCTCTGCCATAGGCGACCTTGCGCCAGACTTGCCTTGCTTTAAGGCTCCCTCCCCAGGAAGGAGCAGGCTGTGTGAGGCTCGGAAACGCCAACTGGCGCCTTCCTGGCTTCAGCTCTACCCCTGCCTTGCCTTTGCACTTAGGTCCCAAGCGTCCTTGAGGAGGGCTTAGGGGCTGGTGGGTTTGCACACTGCCAAGGGCTCCAGCAGTGAAAGCTCTGTCAGAGGGAAGCGAAGGGCCAACAGCAGGGCTCCTTCAGCGGTTCCTTGGCCGCCCAGACAAAGCTCCGCACGAGAGCACCAGGTTCCAAGGGCCCCTGGCTGGGTTTTGCACCCCCACACAGAGGCTGACTCCGTGGGTGCCCAGAAAGTGTATGAGACGTAGGTTCCCTAGCACTCTCCTCCCCAGCAGAGACATGTGCAGGTGGTTGGGGCCTGATCCTGCGTGTCTGGGTTCCCGCCCACAGCCCAACTCAGGGGAAGCAGCCCCTGAGGCAAGACCTGCTGGAGGAGCCCTGCGCGCCCGCCTGATAGGCGAGAGCACAGCCAGCAGGGAAGCGAGCCTCCTCGGGGGAAGAGGAGGCAGCCAGCCCCGTCAAGAGGAAAGCCCTGCTTGCACGGAGCTAAGTGCGCCTCCAGTACGGCAGAGCTCTAGCTCTGCTCAGAGCCCCGATCTGGCAGAGTTCCTGGCGCGAGGCTGCTCTGCCGGGGCTAGCCTTGCCCAGACTTGCCTTGCTTTTAGGCTCCTCCCCAGGAAGGAGCAGGCTGAGGAGCCTGGGAGACGCCACTGGCGCCTTCCTTGCCTCAGCTCCAATCCTGCCTTGCCTTTGCACATAGGTGCCAGGCGTCCTTGGAGGGCTTAGGGGCTGGTGGGTTGCACACTGCCAAGGGCTTCAGCAGTGAGAGCTCTGTCAGAGGGAAGGGAAGGGCAACTGCAGGGCTCCTCCAGCGGTTCTTGGCCGCCCAGAATCAGCGCCGCACCGGAGAGCACCAGGCTCCCAGGGCCCCTGGCTGGGGTTTTCAGCCCCGCACACACGGAGGCTGATTCCTTGGGTGCCCAGAAAGTGTATGACAGACGTAGGTTCCCTAGCACTCTCCTCCCCAGCAGAGACATGTGCAGGTGTTGGGGCCTGATCCTGCGTGTCTGGGTTCCTGCCCACAGCCCCAACTCAGGGGAAGCAGCCCCTGAGGCAAGACCTGCTGGAGGAGCCCTGCGCCCCCGCCTGATAGGCGAGTGCACAGCCAGCAGGGAAGCGAGCCTCCTCGGGGGAAGAGGAGGCAGCCCAGCCCCGTCAAGTTGAAAGCCCTGCTTGCACGAAGCTAAGTGCGCCTCCAGTACGGCAGAGCTCTAGCTCTGCTCAGAGCCCGATCTGGCAGAGTTCCTGGCTGCTCTGCCTGGGGCGAGCCTTGCCCAGACTTGCCTTGCTTTTAGGCTCCCTCCCAGGAAGGAGCAGGCTGCGCGAGCCTGAGGCCACTGGCGCCTTCCTTGACCTCAGCTCCCTCCTGCCTTGCCTTTGCACTTAGGTCCCAAGCGTCCTTGAGGAGGGCTTAGGGGCTGGTGGGTTGCACACTGCCAAGGGCTCCAGCAGTGAGAGCTCTGTCAGAGGGAAGGGAAGGGCAACTGCAGGGCTCCTCAGCGGTTGCTTGGCCGCCCAGACTCAGCGCCTCACGGAGAGCACCAGGCTCCCAGGGCCCCTGGCTGGATTCTGCAGCCCCACACCAGAGGCTGACTCCGTGGGGTGCCCAGCAGCTGCCTCACACACGTAGGTTCCCTAGCACTCTCCTCCCCAGCAGCTGGTTGCCG
>NW_017195152.1:0-9046 GCF_001704415.2 Capra hircus
CGCTGCCGGACCTGAGGATTCCTCTCCAGTGCTGACATAGATCTTGGGGTACTTCTGGAGTCTCCCCAGGGGAGTCAGTCCTCATCTCGAGTGGAGGCATGCACGTGCGCTTTCCTCCCAAGCTGTAGCAGCAGTGTCACGCTTCTCTTTGCATGGATCAAGGGATCTGTGGCTTTCCCTCGAGGATTTCCCTAAGGGCTGTGCCAAGTGCCACCGTGGTGTGAGTGGATCCTCGTCCTGAAAGTCGAGGCAGTGTAGGGAAACAGGTTTCCCTGGAATGGACTGAGACATCTGGGGGACTCTGGGAATGGGGTGCACGAATCTGGAGTTCCTCTCGCCTTTCCTGTGGATAGCGCCTCCTCTTGAGATGAGTCGGGAACTCCGGGAATACTTGACCGACCACTCAGTGAAAGGATCCCTCCTCTCGAGCTAGGAGGCAGTAACGGGGCTACTCTGGATGTGGGCGGGACTCTCGTGCTTCCTCTCGAGTGGAGAGGGGTATTTCGGGGAACTTCTTGAGTTGCAGCTAGGGTTTGAAGGCCCGTTTGTTAGTTCCAGACGCTTGTTGATAAGCCTCGAGACGCCTCATCGGATATGGGCCACATCTCGCCTGGAGGGGAGAACCTCCTGGATTTTCTCGAGTTGCAGCAGGAGCTCTCGACTTACGACTTGGACCTCAGAGACCCGCTCTGTTGGCCTCATGAAAGGCCAGTCCCCATGCAAGTTGCTCGGGGCACTCTCCACAGGAAACGCGAGAGGAACTCCAGTGTCGTGCCACCATTCCAGAGTTCCACAGATGTCTCAGTCCATTCCAGGGAAACCTGTTTTCCTTGCACTGCCTTGACTTTCAAGCCTAGGATCGACTCACACCACGGTGGCACGTGGGACAGCCCACTGGGAAAGCCTCGTGGGAAAGCCTCGAGGGAAAGCCACAGATTCCTTGATCCACGCGAAGGGAAGCATGACACTGCTAGGGACCCACTCCCCTGGGGAGTCACTCTGGTGGCCTCAGGAAAGGCCAGTCCCCATGCGACTTGCTCGGGGGCCTCTCGGGATTCCTCTCTCGTCGATGCCGGGGCCTAAGATCTTGTTTGGAGTCGGTGCGGAACCTGAGGATTTCTGTCCAGTGCTGACATGGATCTTGGGGTACTTCTGGAGTCTCCCCAGGGGAGTCAGTCCTCGTCCCGAGTGGGGGCATGCACGTGCGCTTTCCTCCAGAGCTGTAGCAGCAGAGTCTCGCTTCCCTTCGCGTGGATCAAGGGATCTGTGGCTTTCCCTCGAGACTTTACCACGAGGCTTTCCCACGGGGCTTTCCCATAGGGCTGTCCCACGTGCCACCGTGGTGTGAGTCGATGCTCGGCTTGAAAGTCGAGGCAGTGCAGGGAAAACACATTTCCCTGGAATGGACTGAGACATCTGTGGGACTCAGGTAATGGTGTCACGACCCTGGAGTTCCCCTCGTCTTTCCTGTCGAAAGAGCCTCCTCTTGAGATGCGACCGGAACGCCGGGAATTCTTTCCCGAACACGCAGGGAAAGGATCCCTCCTCTAGAGCTAGGAGGCGGACACGGGGCTCCTCTGGATGTGGGCGGGACTCTCGAGCTTCCTCTCGAGTGGAGACGGGTATGTCGGGGAACTTTTTTAGTTGCAGTAAGGATGTGAAGGACCCTTTGTAAGTTCCAGAGGTTAGGTGTGATTGACCTCGAAACGCCTCAGTGGAAATGGGCCTCATCTCGCCTGGAAGGGAGAACCTCCAGGATTTTCTCGAGTTGCGATAGGTGCTCTCGACTTACGACGGGGACCTCAGGTACCTGCTCTTGTGGCCTTTGGAAAGTCCAATCCCTATGCGAGTTGCTCGGGGCCTCTCGGGATTCCTCTCCCGTCGATGCCGGGGCCTACGATCTCGTGTGGAGTGGGTGCCGGAACCTGAGGATTCCTCTCCAGTGCTGACATGGATCTTGGGGTACTTCTGGAGTCTCCCCAGGGGAGTCAGTCCTCGTCTCGAGTGGGGGCATGCACGTGCGATTTCCTCCCGAGCTGTAGCAGCATTGTCGCGCTTCCCTTCGGGTGGATCAAGGATTATGTGGCTTTCCCTTGAGGCTTTCCCACGAGGCTTTCCCACGAGGCTTTCCCACAGGGCTGTCCCACGTGCCACCGTGGTGTGAGTCAATCCTCGGCTTGAAAGTCGAGGCAGTGAAGGGAAACAGGTTTCCCTGGAATGGCCTGAGACATCTGGGGGACTCTGGGAATGGTGGCAAGACCCTGGAGTTCCTATCGCCATTCCTGTGGTTGCGCCTCCTCTTGAGATGCGAGGGGAACGCCGGGAATTCTTTCCGGATAACGCAGGGAAAGGATCCTTCCTCTCGAGCTATGAGGCTGAAACGGGCTCCTCTGGATGTGGGCAAGAATCTCGTGCTTCCTCTCGAGTGGAGAGGGGTATTTCGGGGAACTTCTTGAGTTGCAGCTAGGGTTTGAAGGCCCGTTTGTTAGTTCCAGACGCTTGTTGATTAGCATCAAGATGCCTCATCGGATATGGGCCACATCTCGCCTGGAGGGGAGAACCTCCTGGATTTTCTCGAGTTGCAGCAGGAGCTCTCGACTTACGACTTGGACCTCAGAGACCCGCTCTGGTGGCCTCATGAAAGGCCAGTCCCATGTAAGTTGCTCGGGGGCTTCTCGGGAAACCTCTCCCGTCGATGCGGGGCCTAAGACTTTGTGTGGAATCGGTGCCGGAACCTGAGGATTCCTCTCCAGTGCTGCAATGGATCTTGGGGTATTTCTGCAGTCTCCCAGGGGAGTCAGTCCTCGTCTCGAGCTGTAGCAGCACTGTCATGCTTCCCTTCTCGTGGATCAAGGGATCTGTGGCTTTCCCTCGAGGCTTTCCCACGAGGCTTTCCCACGAGGCTTTCCCAGTGGGCTGTCCCACGTGCCACCGTGGTGTGAGTCGATCTTCGGCTTGAAAGTCGAGGCAGTGCAAGGAAAACAGGTTTTCCCTGGAATGGACTGAGACAGCTGGGGGACTCTGGGAATGGTGGCACGACCCTGGAGTTCCTCTCGTCTTTCCTGTGGAGAGCGAGTCCTCTTGAGATGCCGACGGAAGTGCCGGGAATTTTTTCCCGACCACGCAGGGGAAAGGATCCCTCCTCTTGAGCTATGAGACGGAAACGGGGCTCTTCTGATGTGGCCGGACTCTCGTGCTTCCTCTCAAGTGGAGACGGGTATGTCGGGGAACTTCTTGAGTTGCAGCAAGGGTGTGAAGAACCCTTTGGAAGTTCCAGATGTTAGAATTGATTAGCCTCGAGACGCCTCAGCGGAAATGGGCCTCATCTCGCCTGGAGGGGAGAGACCTCCTGGATTTTCTCGAGTTGCGGCAGATGCTCTCAACTTACGACGGGGACCTCAGGGACCCGCTCTAGTGGCCTCAGGAAAGGCCAGTCCCCATGTGAGTTGCTCAGGGGCCTCTGGGAATTCCTCTCCCGTCGATGCCGGGGCCTAAGATCTTGTGTGGAGTCGGTGCCGGAAGCTGAGGATTCCTCTCCAGTGCTGACATGGACCTTGGGGTACTTCTGGTGTCTCCCCAGGGGAGTCAGTCCTCGTCTCGATTGGGGGCATGCTCGTGCGCTTTCCTCCCGAGCTGTAGCAGCAGTGTCACGCTTCCCTTCGCGTGGATCAAGGGATCTGTGGCTTTCCCTCGAGGCTTTCCCACGAGGCTTTCCCACGAGGCTTTCCCACAGGGCTGTCCCACGTGCCACCGTGGTGTGAGTCGATCCTCGGCTTGAAAGTCGAGGCCGTGCAGGGAAAACAGGTTTACCTGGAATGGACGGAGACATCTAGTTGACTCTGGGAATGGTGGCACGACCCTGGAGTTACTCTCGCCTTTCCTGTGGAGAGCGCCTCCTCTTGAAATGCGATGGGAACGCCGGGAATTCTTTCCCGACCACGCAGGGAAAGGATCCCTCCTCTCGAGCTAGGAGGCGGAAACGGGGCTCGTCTGGATGTCAGCGGGACTCTCGTGCTTCCACTCAAGTGGAGACGGGTATGTCGGGGAACTTCTTGAGTTGCAGCCAGGGTGTGAAGGACCCTTTGGAAGTTCCAGAGGTTAGGTGTGATTAGCCTCGAGACTCCTCAGCGGAAATGGGCCCCATGTCGCCTGGATGGAAGAACCTCCTGTGTTTCTCGAGTTGCGGCAGGTGCTCTTGACTTATGCCTGGCACCTAAGGGACCTGCTCTGGTGGCCTCAGGAAAGGCCAGTCCCCTTGCGATTTGTTCGGGGGCCTCTCGGGATTCCTCTCCCGTCGATTCCGGGGCCTAAGACCTTGTCTGGAATCGGTGCCTGAACCTGAGGATTCCTCTCCCAGTGCTGACATGGATCTTGGGTTACTTCTGGAGTCTCCCCAGGGGGAGTCAGTCCTCGTCTCGTGTGGGGGCATGCAGTTGCGCTTTCCTTCAGAGCTGTAGCAGCAGTGTCACGCTTCCCTTCGCGTGGATCAAGGAATCTGTGGCTTTCCCTCGAGGTTTTCCCACGAGGCTTTCCCACGAGGCTTTCCCACGAGGCTTTCCCACGAGGCTTTCCCACAGGGCTGACCCACGTGTCACCGTCGTGTGAGTCGATCCTCGGCTTGAAAGTCGAGGCAGTGCAGGGAAAACAGGTTTCCCTGGAATGGACTGAGACATCTGGGGGACTCTGGAATGGTGGCACGACCCTGGAGTTCCTCTCGCCTTTCCTGTGGAGATCGCCTCCTCTTTGAGATGCGAGGGGAATGCCGGGAATTCTTTCCCGACCACGCAGTGAAAGGATCCCTCCTCTCGAGCCATGAGGCGGAAACGAGGCTCCTCTGGATGTGGTGGGACTCTCGTGCTTCCTCTCGACTGGAGACGGGTATTTCGGGGAAATTCTTGAGTTGCAGCAAGGGTTTGAAGGACTCCTTGGAAGTTCCATAGGTTAGGTGTGATTAGCCTCGAGACGCCTCAGGGGAAATTGGCCTCATCTCGCCTGGAAGGGAGAACCTCCTGGATTTTCTCGAGTTGCTGCAGGTGCTCTCGACTTACGACGGGACCTCAGGGACCCTCTCTGGTGGCCTCAGGAAAGGCCAGTCCCCATGCGAGTTGCACGGCGGCATTCTCGGGATTCCTCTCCCGTCGATGCCGGGCCTAAGACCTTGCTTGGAGTCGGTGCTGGAACCTGAGGATTCCTCTCCCAGTGCTGACATGGATCTTGGGGTACTTCTGGAGTCTCCTCAGGGGAGTCATTCCTCGTCTCGAGTGGGGGCATGCACGTGCGCTTTCCTCCCGAGCTGTAGCAGCAGTGTCACGCTCCCCTTCACGTGGATCAAGGGATCTGTGGCTTTCCCTCGAGGCTTTCCCATGAGACTTTCCCACGAGGCTTTCCCACAGGGCTGTCCCACGTGCCACCGTCGTGTGAGACGATCCTCGGCTTGAAAGTCGAGGCAGTGCAGGGAAAACAGGTTTCCCTGGAATGGCCTGAGACATTCTGGGGGACTCTGGGAATGGTGGAACGACCCTGGAGTTCCTCACGCCTTTCCTGTGTAAAGCGTCCCCTCTTGAGATGCGACGGGAATGCCGAGAATTCCTTTCCCGACCTCGGAGGGAAAGGATCCCTCCTCTCGAGCTATGACGTGGAAACGGGGCTCCTCTGAATGTGGGCGGGACTCTCGTGCTTCCTCTCGAGTGGGCAGACGGGGTTTGTTGGGGATCTTCTTGAGTTGCAGCAAGGGTGTGAAGGACCCTTTGGAAGTTCAGAGGTTAGGAGTGATTAGCCTTGTGACACCTCAGCGGAAATGGGCCTCATCTCGCCTGGAAGGGAGAACCTCCTGTATTTTCTCAAAGTTGCTGCAGGTGCTCTCATCCTACGACAGGGACCTCAAGGATCCGCTCTGGTGGCCCTCAGGAAAGGACAGTCCCCATGTGAGTTGCTCGGGGGCCTCTCGGGATTCCTCTCCCGTCGATGCCAGGGCCTAAGACCTTGTGTAGTCGGTGCCGGAACCTGAGGATTCTTTCCAGTGCTGACATGGAACTTGGGGTACTTCTGGAGTCTCCACAGGGGAGTCAGTCCTCGTCTCGAGTAAGGGCATGCACGTGAACTTTCCTCCCGAGCTGTAGCAGCACTGTCAAGCTTCCATTCGCGTGGATCAAAGCATCTGTGGCTTTCCCTCGAGGCTTTCCCACGAGACTTTCCCACGAGGCTTTCCACCAGGCTTTCCCACAGGGCTGTCCCACGTGCCACCGAGGTGTGAGTCGATCCTCGGCTTGAAAGTCGAGGCAGTGCAGGGAAAACAGGTTTCCCTGGAATGGACTGAGACATCTGGAAGACTCTGGGAATGGTGGCACGACCCTGGAGTTCCTCTCTCCTTTCCTGTGGAGAGCGCCTCCAATTGAGATGCGACGGGAACGCCGGGAATTCTTTCCCGACCACGCAGGGAAAGATCCCTCCTCTCGAGCTATGAGGCGGAAACGGGGCTCCTCTGGATGTGGGCGGGACTCTCGTGCTTCCTCTCGAGTGGAGACGGGTACGTCGGGGAACTTCTTGAGTTGCAGCAATGGTGTGAAGGACCCTTTGAAAGTTCCAGAGGTTAGGTGTAATTAGCCTGGGGACTCCTCCAGAGGAAATGGCGCCTCATCTCCCCTGGAGGGGAGAACCTCCTGCATTTTCTCGAGTTGGTGCAGGTGCTCTCGACTTACGACGGGGACCTCAGGGACCCGCTCTGGTGGCCTCAGGTAAGGCCAGTCCCCGATGCGAGTTGCTTCGGCGGGCCTCTCGGGATTTCTCTCCCGTCGATGCCGGGGTCTAAGACCTTGTGTGGAGTCGGTGCCGGAACCTGAGGATTCCTCTCCAGTGCTGACATAGATCTTGGGGTACTTCTGGAGTCTCCCCAGGGGAGTCAGTCCTCATCTCGAGTGGAGGCATGCACGTGCGCTTTCCTCCCAAGCTGTAGCAGCAGTGTCACGCTTCTCTTTGCATGGATCAAGGGATCTGTGGCTTTCCCTCGAGGATTTCCCTAAGGGCTGTGCCAAGTGCCACCGTGGTGTGAGTGGATCCTCGTCCTGAAAGTCGAGGCAGTGTAGGGAATCAGGTTTCCCTGGAATGGACTGAGACATCTGGGGGACTCTGGGAATGGGTGCACGAATCTGGAGTTCCTCTCGCCTTTCCTGTGGATAGCGCCTCCTCTTGAGATGAGTCGGGAACTCCGGGAATACTTGACCGACCACTCAGTGAAAGGATCCCTCCTCTCGAGCTAGGAGGCAGTAACGGGGCTACTCTGGATGTGGGCGGACTCTCGTGCTTCCTCTCGAGTGGAGAGGTATTTCGGGGAACTTCTTGAGTTGCAGCTAGGGTTTGAAGGCCCGTTTGTTAGTTCCAGACGCTTGTTGATAAGCCTCGAGACGCCTCATCGGATATGGGCCACATCTCGCCTGGAGGGGAGAACCTCCTGGATTTTCTCGAGTTGCAGCAGGAGCTCTCGACTTACGACTTGGACCTCAGAGACCCGCTCTGTTGGCCTCATGAAAGGCCAGTCCCCATGCAAGTTGCTCGGGGCACTCTCCACAGGAAACGCGAGAGAACTCCAGTGTCGTGCCACCATTCCCAGAGTTCCACAGATGTCTCAGTCCATTCCAGGGAAACCTGTTTTCCTTGCACTGCCTTGACTTTCAAGCCTAGGATCGACTCACACCACGGTGGCACGTGGGACAGCCCACTGGGAAAGCCTCGTGGGAAAGCCTCGAGGGAAAGCCACAGATTCCTTGATCCACGCGAAGGGAAGCATGACACTGCTAGGGACCCACTCCCCTGGGGAGTCACTCTGGTGGCCTCAGGAAAGGCCAGTCCCCATGCGACTTGCTCGGGGCCTCTCGGGATTCCTCTCTCGTCGATGCCGGGGCCTAAGATCTTGTTTGGAGTCGGTGCCGGAACCTGAGGATTTCTGTCCAGTGCTGACATGGATCTTGGGGTACTTCTGGAGTCTCCCCAGGGGAGTCAGTCCTCGTCCCGAGTGGGGGCATGCACGTGCGCTTTCCTCCAGAGCTGTAGCAGCAGAGTCTTCGCTTCCCTTCGCGTGGATCAAGGGATCTGTGGCTTTCCCTCGAGACTTTACCACGAGGCTTTCCCACGGGGCTTTCCCATAGGGCTGTCCCACGTGCCACCGTGGTGTGAGTCGATGCTCGGCTTGAAAGTCGAGGCAGTGCAGGGAAAACACATTTCCCTGGAATGGACTGAGACATCTGTGGGACTCAGGTAATGGTGTCACGACCCTGGAGTTCCCCTCGTCTTTCCTGTCGAAAGAGCCTCCTCTTGAGATGCGACCGGAACGCCGGGAATTCTTTCCCGAACACGCGCAGGGAAAGGATCCCTCCTCTAGAGCTAGGAGGCGGACACGGGGCTCCTCTGGATGTGGGCGGGACTCTCGAGCTTCCTCTCGAGTGGAGACGGGTATGTCGGGGAACTTTTTTAGTTGCAGTAAGGATGTGAAGGACCCTTTGTAAGTTCCAGAGGTTAGGTGTGATTGACCTCGAAACGCCTCAGTGGAAATGGGCCTCATCTCGCCTGGAAGGGAGAACCTCCAGGATTTTCTCGAGTTGCGATAGGTGCTCTCGACTTACGACGGGGACCTCAGGTACCTGCTCTTGTGGCCTTTGGAAAGTCCAATCCCTATGCGAGTTGCTCGGGGCCTCTCGGGATTCCTCTCCGTCGATGCCGGGCCCTACGATCTCGTGTGGAGTGGGTGCCGGAACCTGAGGATTCCTCTCCAGTGCTGACATGGATCTTGGGGTACTTCTGGAGTCTCCCCAGGGGAGTCAGTCCTCGTCTCGAGTGGGGGCATGCACGTGCGATTTCCTCCCGAGCTGTAGCAGCATTGTCGCGCTTCCCTTCGGGTGGATCAAGGATTATGTGGCTTTCCCTTGAGGCTTTCACACGAGGCTTTCCCACGAGGCTTTCCCACAGGGCTGTCCCACGTGCCACGTGTGTGAGTCAATCCTCGGCTTGAAAGTCGAGGCAGTGAAGGGAAACAGGTTTTCCCTGGAATGGCCTG
>NW_017195153.1:0-9045 GCF_001704415.2 Capra hircus
CACCACTCCACACAAGATCTAAGGCGCCAGCATCGACGGGAGAGGGAATCCCGAGAGGCCCCCGGGCAACTCGCATGGGGACTTGCTTTCTGAGGCCATCAGAGCGGTTCCTTGAGGTCCCCGTCGTAAGTCGAGAGCACCTGGCGCAACTCGAGAAAATCCAGGAGGTTTTCCCCTCCAGGCGAGAATGAGGCCCATTTCCGCTGAGGTGTCTCGAGGCTAATCACACCTAAACTCTGGAACTTCCAAAGGGTCCTTCACACCCTTGCTGCAACTCAAGAAGTTCCCCGAACAACACCCGTCTCCCCTCGAGAGGAAGCACGAGAGTCCCGCCCAAATCCAGAGGAGGCCCCGTTTCCGCCTCCTAGCTCGAGGGGAGGGATCCTTTCCCAGCGTGGTCGGGAAAGAATTCCCGGCGTTTCCGTTGCATCTCAAGAGGAGGCGCTCTCCAGAGGAAAGGCGAGAGGAACTCCAGGGTCGGGCCACCATTCCCAGAGTCCCCTGGAAGTCTCAGTCCATTCCAGGGAAAGCTGTTTTCCGTGCACTGCCTCGACTTTCAAGCCGAGGATCGACTCACACCACGGTGGCACGTGGACAGCCCTGTGGGAAAGCCTCGTGGAAAGCCTCGAGGGAAAGACACAGATCCCTTGATCCACGCGAAGGGAAGCGCGACACTGCTGCTACAGCTCGAGAGGAAAGCGCACGTGCATGCCTCCACTCGAGAGGAGGACTGACTGCGTTGGGGAGACTCCAGAATTACACCAAGATCCATGTCTGCACTGGAGAGGAATCCTCAGGTTCCGGCACTGAGTCCACACAAGGTCTTAGGCCCCAGCATCGATGGGAGAGGAATCCCGAGAGGCCCCCGAACAACTCGCATGGGGACTGGCCTTTCCTGAGGCCACCAGAGCGGATCCCTGAGGTCCCCGTCGTAAGTCCAGAGCACCTGCCACACCTCGAGAAAAATCCAGGATGTTCTCTCCCTCCAGGCGAGATGAGGCCCATTTTCCGCTGAGGCGCGTCTCCAGGAAAATCACACCTAACCACTGGAACTTCCAAAGGGACCTTCACACCTTGCTACAACTCAAGAAGTTCCCCGACATACCCGTCTCCACTCAAGAGGAAGCACGAGAGTCCCGCCCACATCCAGAGGAGCCCTGTTTCCGCCTCATAGCTCGAGAGGATTGATCCTTTCCCTGGTGGTCGGGAAAGAATTCCCGGCTGTTCCCAACGCATCCAAGAAGAGGCGCTCTCCACAGGAAAAGCAAGAGGAACTCCAGGGTCGTGCCACCATTCCAGAGTCCCCCAGATGTCTCAGTCCTTTCCAGGAAACCTGTATTCCCTGCACTGCCTCGACTTTCAAGCCGAGGATCGACTCACACCACAGTGGCACGTGGGACAGCCCTGTGGGAAAGCCTCGTGGGAAAGCCTCGTGGAAGCTCGAGGAAAGCCACAGATCCCTTGATCCACGCGAAGGGAAGCGTGACACTGCTGCTACAGCTCGGGAGGTAAGCGCACGTGCATGCCCCACTCGAGACGAGGACTGACTCCCCTGGGGAGACTCCAGAAGTACCCCAAGATCCATGTCAGCACTGGGGAGGAATCCTCAGGTTCCGGCACTGACTCCACACAAGTTGTTAGGCCCCGGCATCTACGGGAGAGGAATCCCGAGAGGCCCCAGAGCAACTCGCATGCGGACTGGCCTTTCCTGAGGCCACCAGAGCGGGTCACTGAGGTCCCCATCGTAAGTCGAGAGCACCTGCCGCAACTCGAGAAAATCCAGGAGGTTCTCCCTCTAGGCGAGATGAGGCCCATTTCCGCTGAGGTGTCTCGAGGCTAATCACACCTAAACTCTGGAACTTCCAAAGGGTCCTTCTCACCCTTGCTGCAACTCAAGAAGTTCCCCGACATACCCGTCTCCACTCGAGAGGAAGCACGAGAGTCCCGCCCAAATCCAGAGGAGCCCCGTTTCCGCTTCCTAGCTCGAGGGGAGGGATCCTTTCCCAGCGTGGTCGGGAAAGAATTCCCGGCGTTCCCGTTGCATCTCAAGAGGAGGCGCTCTCCACAGGAAAGGCGAGAGGAAGTCCAGGGTCGTGCCACAATTCCCAGAGTCCCCTGGAAGTCTCAGTCCATTCCAGGGAAACCTGTTTTCCCTGCACTGCCTCGACTTTCAAGCCGAGGATCGACTCACACCACGGTGGCACGTGGAAAGCCCTGTGGGAAGCCTCGTGGGAAAGTGTCATGGGAAAGTCTAGAGGGAAAGCCACAGATCCCTTGATCCACGAAAAGGGAAGCATGACACTGCTGCTACAGCTCGGGAGGAAATCGCACGTGCATGCCCCCTCTCGAGACAAGGACTGACTCCCCTGGGGAGACTCCAGAAGTACCACAAGATCCATGTCGGCACTGGAGAGGAATCCTCAGGTTCCGTCACTGAGTCCACACAAGGTCTTAGGCCCCAGCATCGACGGGAGAGGAATCCCGAGAGGCCCAGGAGAAACTCGCATGGGGATTGGCCTTTCCTGAGGCCACCAGAGTGGGTCCCTGAGGCCCTCGTCGTAAGTCGAGAGCACCTGCCAGCAACTCGAGAAAATCCAGGAGGTTCTCCCCTCCAGGCGAGATGAGGCCCATTTCGGCTGAGACAACTAGGGGGTAATCAGACTTAAACTCTGGAACTTCCAAAGGGTCCTTCACACCCTTGCTGCAACTCAAGAAGTTCCCCGACATACCCGTCTCCACTCAAGAGGAACCCGAGCGTCCCGCCCGTATCCAGAGTGGCCCCGTTTCCGCCTGCTAGCTCGAGAGGAGGGATCCTTTCCCTGCGTGGTCCTGAAAGAATTCCTAGCGTTCCCGTCTCATCTCAAGAGGAGGCGCTCTCCACAGTAAAGGCGAGAGGAACTCCAGTATCAGGCCCCATTCCCAGAGTCCCCTAGATGTCTCAGTCCATTCCAAGGAAACCTGTTTTCCCTGCACTGCCTCCACTTTCAATCCGAGGATCGACTCACACCGCGATGGCAGGTTGGACAGCCCTGTGGGAAAGCCTCGTGGGAAAGCCTCGTGGGAAAGCCTCGAGGGAAAGCCACAGATCCCTTGATCCAAGCGTAAGGGAAGCGTGACACTGCTGCTACAGCTCGGGAGGAAAGCGCACAGTGCATGCCCCCACTCGAGACGAGGACTGACTCCCCTGGGGAGACTCCAGAAGTATCCCAAGATCCATGTCAGCACGGCAGAGGAATCCTCAGGTTCCGACAGCGACTCCACACAAGATCTTAGGCCCCGGCATCGACGGGAGAGAATCCCGAGATGACCCCGAGCAACTTCGCATGGGGACTGGCCTTTCCTGAGGCCCCAGAGCGGGTCCTTGAGGTCCCCGTCGTAAGTCTGAGCAGCAACCTGCCACAATCTCGAGAAAATCCAGGAGGTAGTCCCCGTCCAGGCGAGATGAGGCCCATTTCCGCTGAGGCGATCTCGAAGGCTAATCACACCCTAAACTCTGGAACTTCCAAAAGGGTCCTTCACAGCCTTGCTGCAACTCAAGAAGTTCCCCGACATACCCGTCTCCACTCAAGAGGAAGCACGAGAGTCCCGCCCACATCCAGAGGGCGCCGTTTCCGCCTCCTAGCTCGAGAGGAGGGATCCTTTCCCTGCGTGGTCGGCAAAGAAATTCCCGGCGTTCCCGTCGCATCTCAAGAGGAGGCGCTCTCCACAGGAAAGGCGAGAGGAACTCCAGGGTCGTGCCACCATTCCCAGAGTCCCCCAAGATGTCTCAGTCCATTCCAGGGAAACCTGTTTTCCCTGCACTGCCTCGACATTTCAAGCCGAGGATCCGAACTCACACCACGGTGGCACGTGGGACAGCCCTGTGGGAAAGCCTCGTGGGAAAGCCTCGTGGAAAGCCCCAGGAAAGCCACAGATCCCTTGATCCACGCGAAGGGAAGCGTGACACTGCTGCTACAGCTCGGGAGGAAAGCGCACGTGCATGCCACCATCGAGGACGAGGACTGACTCCCCTGCGGGAGACTCCAGAAGTACCTCAAGATCCATGTCAGCACTGGAGAGGAATCCTCAGGTTCCGGCACCGACATCCACACAAGGTCTTAGGCCCCGGCATCGACGGGAGAGGAAATCCCGAGAGGCCCCCGAGCAACTCGCATGGGGACTGGCCTTTCCTGAGGCCACCAGAGCGGGTCCCTGAGGTCCCCGTCGTAAGTCGAGCAGCAACCTGCCGCTACTCGAGAAAATCCAGGAGGTAGTCCCCTCCAGGCGAGATGAGGCCCATTTCCGCTGAGGCGACTGGAAGCTAATCACCCCTAATCTCTGGAACTTCCAAAGGGTCCTTCACAGCCTTGCTGCAACTCAAGAAGTTCCCCGACATACCCGTCTCCACTCAAGAGGAAGCACGAGAGTCCCGCCCACATCCAGAGGAGCCCCGTTTCCGCCTCCTAGCTCGAGAGGAGGGATCCTTTCCCTGCGTGGTCGGGCAAAGAATTCCCGGCGTTCCCGTCGCATCTCAAGAGGAGGCGCTCTCCACAGGAAAGGCGAGAGGAAATCCAGGGTCGTGCCACCATTCCCAGAGTCCCCCAAGATGTCTCAGTCCATTCCAGGGAAACCTGTTTTCTCTGCACTGCCTCGACATTCAAGCCGGGATCGACTCACATCATGGTGGCACGTGGGACAACCATGTGGGAAAGCTCTCGTGGGAAAGCCTCGTGGGAAAGCCTCGAGGGAAAGCCACAGATCCCTTGATCCACGCGTAAGGGAAGCGTGACACTGCTGCTACAGCTCGGGAGGAAAGCGCACGTGCATGCCCCCACTCTAGAGGAGGACTGACTCCCCTGGGGAGACTCCAGAAGTACCCCAAGATCCATGTCAGCACTGCAGAGGAAACCTCAGGTTCCGGCACTGACTCCACACAAGGTCTTAGGCCCCGGCATCGACGGGAGAGGAATCCCGAGAGGCCCCGAGAAATTCGCATGGGGAGTGGCCTTTTCTGAGGCCCCCAGAGCGGTCGTTGAGGTCCACCGTCGTAAGTCGACAGCAACTGCCCTATCTCGAGAAAATCCAGGAGGTAGTCCCCTCCAGGCGAGATGAGGCCCATTTCCGCTGAGGCGACTGGAAGCTAATCACCCCTAATCTCTGGAACTTCCAAAGGGTCCTTCACAGCCTTGCTGCAACTCAAGAAGTTCCCCGACATACCCGTTCTCCACTCAAGAGGAAGCACGAGAGTCCCGCCCACATCCAGAGGGGCCCCGTTTCCGCCTCCTAGCTCGAGAGGAGGGATCCTTTCCTTTCGTGGTCGGCAAAAAATTCCCGGCGTTCCGTCGCATCTCAGGAGGAGGCGCTCTCCACAGAAAGGCGAGAGGAAATCCAGGGTCGTGCCACCATTCCCAGAGTCCCCCAAGATGTCTTCAGTCCATTCCAGGGAAAACCTGTTTTCCCTGCACTGCCTCGACATTCAAGCCGTGGATCGACTCACATCACGGTGGCACGTGGGACAAACCATGTGGGAAAGCCTCGGTGGGAAAGCCTCGTGTGAAAGCCTCCAGGGAAAGCCACAGATCCCTTGATCGACGGGAAGGGAAATGGTGACACTGCTGCTACAGCTCGGGAGGAAAAGCGCACGTGCATGCCACCAATCGGGACGAGGACTGACTCCCCTGCGGACACTCCAGAAGTACCTCAAGGTCCATGTCAGCACTGGAGAGGAATCCTCAGGTTCCGGCACAGACTCCACACAAGGTCTTAGGCCCCGGCATCGACGGGAAAGGAATACCGAGAGGCACCCGAACAACTCGCATGGGGACTGGCCTTTCCTGAGGCCAACAGAGCGGGTCCCTGAGGTCCCCGTCGTAAGTTGAGAGCACCTGCCGCAACTCGAGAAAATCCAGGAGGTTCTCCGCTCCAGGCGAGATGAGGCCCATTTCCGCTGAGGCGTTCTCGAGGCTAATCACACCTAAACTCTGGAAACTTACAAAGGGTCCTTCACACCCTTGCTGCAAACTCAAGAAGTTCCCCGACATAACCCGTCTCCACTCGAGGGGAAACACGAGAGTCCCGCCCTCATCCAGAGAAGCCCCGTTCCGCCTCCTAGCTCGAGAGGAGGGATCCTTTCCCTGCCGTGGTCGGGAAAGAATTCCCGGCGTTCCTGTCGCCATCTCAAAGAAGAGGCGCTCTCCACAGGAAAGGCGAGAGGAACTCCAGGGTCGTGCCACCATTCCCAGAGTCCCCCAGATGTCTCAGTCCATTCCAGGGAATACCTGTTTTTCCTGCACTGCCTAGACTTTCAAGCCGAGGATCGACTCACACCACGGTGGCACGTGGGACAGCCCTGCGGGAGAGCCTTGCCGGGAAAGCCTCGTGGGAAAGCCTCGAGGGAAAGCCACAGATCCCTTGATCCAAGCGAAGGGAAGCGTGACACTGCTGCTACAGCTCGGGAGGAAAGCGCAAGTGCAAGCCCCCCACTCGAGACGAGGACTGACTCCCCTGGGGAGACTCCCAGAAATATCCCGAAGATCCATGTCAGCACCGGAGAGGAATCCTCAGGTTCCGACAGCGACTCCACACAAGGTCTTAGGCCCCGGCATCGACGGGAGATGAATCCCGAGATGACCCCCGAGCAACTCGCATGGGGACTGGCCTTTCCTGAGGCCACCAGAGCGGGTCCCTGAGGTCCCCGTCGTAAGTTGAGAGCACCTGCCACAACTCGAGAAAATCCAGGAGGTTCTCCCCGTCCAGGCGAGATGAGGCCCGATTTCCGCTGAGGCATCTCCGAGGCTAATCACACCTAAACTCTGGAACTCAAAAAGGGGTCCTTCACACCCTAGCTGCAACTCAAGAAGTTCCCCGACATACCCGTCTCCACTCGAGAGGAATCACGAGAGTCCCTCCCTCATCCAGAGGAAGCGCCCGTTTCCGCCTCCTAGCTCGAGAGGAGGGATCCTTTCCCTGCGTGGTCGGCAAAGAATTCCCGGCGTTCCCGTCGCATCTCAAGAGGAGGCGCTCTCCACAGGAAAGGCGAGAGGAACTCCAGGGTCGTGCCACCATTCCCAGAGTCCCCCAGATGTCTCAGTCCATTCCAGGGAAATCCTGTTTTCCCTGCACTGCCTCGACTTTCAAGCCGAGGATCAACTCACACCACAGGTGGCACGTGGGACAGCCCTGTGGGAAAGCTTGTGGGAAAGCCTCGTGCGGAAAAGCCACAGATCCTTGATCCCTCGCGAAGGGAAGCGTGACACTGCCTGCTACAGCGTCGCGGAGGAAAGCGCACATCCATGCCACTCGAGACGAGGACTGACTCCCCTGGGGAGACTCCAGAAGTACCCAAGATCCATGTCAGCACTGGAGAGGAATCCTCAGGTTCCGGCACGACTATACACAAGGTCTTAGGCCCGGGCATCGACGGAGAGAGGAAACCCGAGAGGCCCCATGCAACTCGCATGGGGACTGGCCTTTCCTGAGGCGACCAGAGCGGGTCCCTGAGGTCCCCGTCGTAAGTCGACAGCAACTGCCCTATCTCGAGAAAATCCAGGAGGTAGTCCCCTCCAGGCGAGATGAGGCCCATTTCCGCTGAGGCGACTGAAGCTAATCACCCCTAATCTCTGGAACTTCCAAAGGGTCCTTCACAGCCTTGCTGCAACTCAAGAAGTTCCCCGACATACCCGTCTCCACTCAAGAGGAAGCATGAGAGTCCCGCCCACATCCAGAGGAGCCCTGTTTCCGCCTCCTAGCTCGAGAGGAGGGATCGTTTCCCTGCGTGGTCGGGAAAGAATTCCCGGGTTCCCGTCGCATCTCAAGAGGAGGCGCTCTCCACAGGAAAGGCGAGAGGAACTCCAGGGTCGTGCCACATTCCCTGAGTCCCCCAGATGTCTGAGTCCATTCCAGGGAAATCTGTTTTCCCTTCACTGCCTCGACTTTAAAGCCAAGGATCGACTCACACAACAGTGGCACGTGGGAAAGCCCTGTGGAAGCCTCATGGGAAAGCGTCATGGGAAAGTCTAGAGGGAAAGCCACAGATCCCTTGATCCACGAAAAGGGAAGCATGACACTGCTGCTACAGCTCGGGAGGAAATCGCACGTGCATGCCCCTTCTCGAGACAAGGACTGACTCCCCTGGGGAGACTCCAGAAGTACCACAAGATCCATGTCGGCACTGGAGAGGAATCCTCAGGTTCCGTCAATGAGTCCACACAAGGTCTTAGGCCCCAGCATCGACGGGAGAAGAATCCCGAGAGGCCCGGGAGAAACTCGCATGGGGACTGGCCTTTCCTGAGGCCACCAGAGCGGGTCCCTGAGGCCATCGTCGTAAGCGAGAGCACCTGCCGCAACTCGAGAAAATCCAGGAGGTTCTCCCCTCAGGCGAGATGAGGCCCATTTCGGCTGAGACAACTAGGGGGTAATCAGACTTAAACTCTGGAACTTCCAAAGGGTCCTTCACACCCTTGCTGCAACTCAAGAAGTTCCCCGACATACCCGTCTCCACTCAAGAGGAAACCCGAGCGTACCGCCCGTATCCAGAGTGGCCCCGTTTCCGCCTGCTAGCTCGAGAGGAGGGATCCTTTCCCTGCGTGGTCCTGAAAGAATTCCTAGCGTTCCCGTCTCATCTCAAGAGGAGGCACTCGCCACAGTAAAGGCGAGAGGAACTCCAGTATCAGGCCCCATTCCCAGAGTCCCCCAGATGTCTCAGTCCATTCCAAGGAAACCTGTTTTCCCTGCACTGCCTCCACTTTCAAGCGAGGATCGACTCACACCGCGATGGCAGGTTGGACAGCCCTGTGGGAAGCCTCGTGGGAAAGCCTCATGGAAAGCCTCGAGGGAAAGCCACAGATCCCTTGATCCACGCGCGTAGGGAAGCGTGACAATGCGGCTACAGCTCGGGAGGAAAGCGCACGTGCATGCCCCCACTCGAGACGAGGACTGACTCCCCTGGGGAGACTCCAGAAGTACCCCAAGATCCATGTCAGCACTGCAGAGGAAACCTCAGGTTCCGGCACTGACTACACAAGGTCTTAGGCCCCGGCATCGACGGAGAGGAATTCCGAGAGGCCC
>NW_017195154.1:0-9044 GCF_001704415.2 Capra hircus
CATCTCGCCTGTAGGGTAAAACCTCCTGAATTTTCTCGAGTTGCGGCAGGTTCTCTCGACTTACTACGAGGACCTCAGGGACCCGCTCTGGTGGCCTCAGGAAAGGCCAGTCCGCATGTTAGTTGCTAGGGGGCCTCTCGGGATTCCTCTCCCGGTGATGCCGGGGCCTAAGATCTTGTGTGGAGTCGGTGCCGGAACCTGAGGATTCCTCTCCAGTGATGACATGGATCTTGGGGTACTTCTGGAGTCTCCCCAGGTGAGTCAGTCCTCATCTCGAGTGAGGGCATGCACGTGCGCTTTCCTCCCGAGCTGTAGCAGCAGTGTCACGCTTCCCTTCGCGTGCCTCAAGGGATCTGTGGCTTTCTCTCGAGGCTTTCCCAGGAGGCTTTCCCATGAGGCTTTCCCACAGGGCTGTCCCAGGTGCCACCGTTGTGTGAGTGGATCCTCGGCTTGATAGTCGTGGCAGTGCAGGGGAAAACAGTTTTCCCAGGAATGGACTGAGACATCGGGGGGGGGTACTCTGGAATGGGGCACGACCCTGGAGTTCCTCTCGCCTTTCCTGTGGAGAGCCACTCCTCTTGAGATGCGACGGGAACACCGGAATTTCTTTCCCGACCAGGGAGGGAAAGGATCCTTCCTCTCGAGCTAGGAAGCAGAAACACGGGCTCCTCTGGATGTGGGCGGACTCTTGTGCTTCCTTTCGAGTGGAGACGCGTATGTCAGGGAACTTCTTGAGTTGCCAGCAAAGGGTATGAAGGACCCTTTGGAAGTTCCAGAGGTTAGATGTGATTAGCATAAAGATGCCTCAGCGGAAATGGGCCTCATCTCGCCTGGAGGGGCGAGCCTCCTGGATTTTCTCGAGTGGCGGCAGTGTCTCCTCAACGTACGACGGGAACCTCAGGGACCCGCTCTGGTGGCCTCGGGAAAGGCCAGTCCCCATGCGAGTTGCTCGGGAGCCTATCGGGGTTCCTCTCTCGTCGATGCCGGGGCCTAAGACCTCGAGTGGAGTCGGTGCCGGAAACTGAGTTTTCCTCTCCAGTGCTGACATGGATCTTGGGGTACTTCTGAGTCTTCCCAGGGGAGTCAGTCCTCGTCTCGAGGGGGCATCAAAGTGCGCTTTCCTCCCGAGCTGTAGCAGCAGTGTCGCGCTTCGCGTGGATCAAGTGATCTGTGGCTTTTCTCGAGGCTTTCCAAGGAGGCTTTCCCACGAGGCTTTCCCACAGGGCTGTCCCACTTGCCACCGTGTGTGTCTCGATCCTCGGCTTGAAAGTCGAGGCAGTGCAGGGGAAAACAGGTTTCCCTGGAATGGACTGAGACATCTGGGGGACTCTGGGAATGGTGGCACGACCCTGGAGTTCCTCTCGCCTTTCCTGTCGAGAGCGCCTCCACTTGATTCGACGACGGGAACGCGGAATTCTTTCACCACCACGCAGGAAAGGATCCCTCCTCTATAGCTATGAGGCGGAAACGGGGCTACTCTGGATGTGGCCCGGGACTCTCGTGCTTCCTCTCGAGTGGAGACGGGTATGTCGGGGAACTTCTTCAGTTGCAGTAAGGGTGTGAAGGACCCTTTGGAAGTTCCCAGATGGTTAGATGTGATTAGCCTCGAGACGGCCTCATTGGGAAATGGGCCTCATCTCGCCTGGAGGGGAGAAACTCCTGGATTTTCTCGAGTTGCGGCAGGTGCTCTCCTCTTACGACGGGGACCTCAGGGACCCGCTCTGGTGGCCTCAGGAAAGGCCAGTCCCCATGCGAGTTGCTCGGGGGCCTCTCGGGATTCCTCTCCCGTCGATGCCGGGGCTAAGACCTTGTGTGGAGTCGGTGCCGAACCTGAGGATTCCTCTCCAGTGCTGACATGGATCTTGGGGAACTTCTGGAGTCTCCCCAGGTGAGTCAGTCCTCGTCTCTGAGTGGTGGCATGTACGTGCGCTTTCCTCCCGAGCTGTAGCTAGCAGTGTCATGCTTCCCTTCGATACATCAAGTTATATGTGGTCTTTCCCTCGAGGCTTTCCCACGAGGCTTTCCCACGAGGCTTTCCCACAGGGCTGTCCCACGTGCCACCGTTGTGTGAGTCCATCCTCGGCTTGAAAGTAGACGCAGTGCAGGGAAAACAGGTTTCCCTGTAATGGACTGAGATATCTGGGGGATTCTGGGAATGGTGGCACGACCCTGGAGTTCCTCTCGCCTTTCCTGTGGAGAGCGCCTCCTCTTGAGATGGACGGGAACACCGGGAATTCTTTCCCGACCACGCAGGGAAAGGATCCCTCCTCTCGAGCTGGAAGGCAGAAACGGGGCTCCTCTGGATGTGCCCGGGACTCTCGTGCTTCCTCTCGAGTGGAGACGGGTATGTCGGGGAACTTCTTGAGTTGCAGCAAGGGTGTGAAGGACCCTTTGGAAGTTCCAGATGTTAGATGTGTTTAGCTTCAAGACGCCTCAGCGGAAATGGGCCTCATCTCGCCTGGAGGGGAGAACCTTCTGGATTTTTTCGAGTTGCGGCAGGTGCTCTCGACTTACGACAGGGACCTCAGGGACCCGCTCTGGTGGCCTCAGGAAAGGCCAGTCCCCAAGCGAGTTACTCGCAGGCCTCTCGGGTTTCCTCTCCCGTCAATCCCGGGGCCTAAGACCTTGTGAGGAGTCAGTTCCAGAACCTGAGGATTCCTCTCCAGTGCTGACATGCATCTTGGGGTACTTCTGGAGTCTACCCAGGGGAGTCAGTCCTCGTCTCGAGTGGGGGCATGAAAGTGTGCTTTCCTCCCGAGCTGTAGCAGCACTGTCGCGCTTCCCTTCGCTTGGATAAAGTGATCTGTGGCTTTTCCTCGAGGCTTTCCCAGGAGGCTTTCCCACGAGGCTTTCCCACAGGGTTGTCCCACGTGCCACCGTGGTGTGAGTCGATCCTCGGCTTGAAAGTCGAGGCAGTGCAGGGAAAACAGGTTTCCCTGGAATGGACTGAGACATCTCGGGGACTCTGGGAATGGTGGCACGACCCTGGAGTTCCTCTCGCCTTTCCTGTCGAGAGCGCCTCCACTTGAGATGCGACGGGAATGCGGGGAATTCTTTCCCCACCACGCAGGGAAAGGATCCCTCCTCTCGAGCTAGGAGGCGGAAAGGGGGCTCCTCTGAATGTGGGCGGGACTTTCGTGCTTCCTCCCGAGTGGAGATGGGTATGTCGGGGAACTTCTTGAGTTTCAGCAAGGGTGTGAAGGACCCTTTGGAAGTTCCAGGGGTTAGCTGTGATTAGCCTCGAGACGCCTCATCGGAAATGGGCCTCATCTCGCCTGTAGGGTAGAACCTCCTGAATTTTCTCGAGTTGTGGCAGGTTCTCTCGACTTACTACGAGGACCTCAGGGACACGCTCTGGTGGCCTCAGGAAAGGCCAGTCCCCATGCGAGTTGCTCGGGGGCCTCTCGGGATTCCTCTCCCGTCGATGTCGGGGCCTAAGACCTTGTGTGGAGTCGGGGCCAAAACCTGAGGATTCTTCTCCAGTGCTGACATGGATCTTGGGGTACTTCTGGAGTCTCCCCAGAGGAGTCAGTCCTCGTCTCGAGTGGGGGCATGCACGTGGGCTGTCCTTCCGAGCTGTAGCAGCAGGGTCGCGCTTCCCTTCGCGGCGATCAGGGGATCTGTAGCTTTCCCTCGAGGCTTTCCCACGAGGCTTTCCCACAGGGCTGTCCCACGTGCCACCGTGGTGTGAGTCGATCCTCGGCTTGAAAGTCGAGACAGTGCAGGGAAAACAGGTTTCCCTGGAATGGACTGAGATTTCTGGGGACTCTGGGAATGGTGGCACGACCCTGGAGTTCCTCTCGCCTTTCCTGTCGAGAGCGCGTCCACTTGAGATGCGACGGGAACGCGGGGAATTCTTTCCCCACCACGCAGGAAAAGGATCCCTACTTTCGAGCTATGAGGCGGAAACGGGGATCCTCTGGATGTGGGCGGGACTCTCGTGCTTCCTCTCGAGTGGAGACGGGTATGTCGGGGAACTTCTTGAGTTGCAGCAAGGGTGTGAAGGACCCTTTGGAAGTTCCCGATGTTAGATGTGACTAGCCTCGAGAGGCCTCAGCGGAAATGGGCCTCATCTCGCCTGGAGGGGAGAAACTCCTGGATTTTCTCGAGTTGCGGCAGGTGTTCTCGACTTACGACGGGGACCTCAGGGACCCGCTCTGGTGGCCTCAGGAAAGGCCAGTCCCCATGCGTGTTGCTCGGGGGCCTCTCGGGATTCCTCTCCCGTCAATGCCGGGGAATAAGACCTTGTGTGGAGTCGGTGCCGGAACCTGAGGATTCCTCTCCAGTGCTGACATGGATCTTGGGGTACTTCTGGAGTCTCCCCAAGGGAGTCAGTCCTCGTCTCGTGTGGCGGCATGCACGTGCGCTTTCCTCACGAGCTGTAGCTGCAGTGTCACGCTTCCCTTTGCGTGGATCAAGGGATCGGTGGCTTTCCCTCGAGGCTTTCCCAGGAGGCTTTCCTTCGCAGCTTTCCCACAGGGCTGTCCCACGTGCCACCGTGGTGTGAGTCGATCCTCGGCTTCAAAGTCGAGGCAGTGCAGGGAAAACAGGTTTCCCTGGAATGGACTGAGAAATCTGGGGGACTCTGGGAATGGTGGCACGACCCTGGAGTTCCTCTCGCCTTTTCTGTGCAGAGTGCCTCCTCTTGAGATGCGACGGGAACACCGGGAATTCTGTCCCGACCACGCAGGGAAAGGATCCCTCCTCTCTAGCTAGGAGGCGGAAACGGGGCTCCTCTGGATGAGGGCGGGACTCGTGATTCCTCTCGAGTGGAGACGGGTATGTCGGGGAACTTCTTGAGTTGCAGCAAGGGTGTGAAGGACCCTTTGGAAGTTACAGATGTTAGATGTGATTAGCCTCGAGACGCCTCAGCGGAAATGGGCCTCATATCGCCAGCAGGGGAGAACCTCCTGGATTTTCTCGAGTTGCGGCAGATGCTCTCGACTTACGACGGGGACCTCAGGGACCCGCTCTGGTGGCCTCAGGAAAGGCCAGTCCCCATGCGAGTTGCTCGGGGCCTCTCGGGATTCCACTCCCGTCGATGCCGGCGTCTAAAAACCTTGTGTGGAGTCGGTGCCGAACCTGAGGATTCCTCTCCAATGTTGACATGGATCTTGGGGTACTTCTGGAGTCTCCCCAGTGGAGTCAGTCCTCGTCTCGAGTGGGGGCATGGATGTGCGCTTTCCTCCCGAGGTGTAGCAGCAGAGTCACGGTTCCCTTCGTGTGGATCAAGGGATCTGTGGCTTTCCCTCGAGGCTTTCCCACGAGGCTTTCCCACGAGGCTTTCCCACAGGGCTGTCCCACGTGCCACCGTGGTGTGAGTCGATCCTCGGCTTGAAAGTCGAGGCGGTACAGGGAAAACAGGTTTCCCTGGAATGGACGGAGACATCTGGGGGACTCTGGGAATGGTGGCATGACCCTGGAGTTCCTCTCGCCTTTCCGAAGGAGAGCGCCTCCTCTTGAGATAAGAGGGGAACGCCGGGAAATCTTTCCCGAGCACGCATGGAAAGGATCCCTCCTCTCGACCTAGTAGGCTGAAACAGGGCTCCTCTGGATGTGAGCGGGACTCTCGTGCTTGCTCTCAAGTGGAGACCGGTATGTCGGTGAACTTCTTGTGTTGCAGCAAGGGTGTGAAGGACCCTTTGGAAGTTACAGATGTTAGATGTGATTAGCCTCGAGACGCCTCAGCGGAAATGGGCCTCATATCGCCAGCAGGGGAGAACCTCCTGGATTTTCTCGAGTTGCGGCAGATGCTCTCGACTTACGACGGGGACCTCAGGGACCCGCTCTGGTGGCCTCAGGAAAGGCCAGTCCCCATGCGAGTTGCTCGGGGGCCTCTCGGGATTCCACTCCCGTCGATGCCGGCGTCTAAAACCTTGTGTGGAGTCGGTGCCGAACCTGAGGATTCCTCTCCAATGTTGACATGGATCTTGGGGTCTTCTGGAGTCTCCCCAGTGGAGTCCGTCCTCGTCTCGAGTGGGGGGCATGCACGTGCGCTTTCCTCCCGAGCTGTAGCAGCAGTGTCACGCTTCCCTTCGCCTGGATCAAGGGATCTGTGGCTTTCCCTCGAGGCTTTCCCACGAGGCTTTGCCACAGGGCTGTCCCACGTTCCACCGTGGTGTGAGTCGATCCTTGGCTTGAAAGTCGAGGCAGTGCAGGGAAAACAGTTTTTCCTTGGAATGGACTGAGACATTTGGGGGACTCTGGGAATGGTGGCACGACCCTGGAGTTCCTCTCGCTTTTCCTCTGGAGATCGCCTGCTCTTGAGATGGAAAGGAACGCCTGGAATTCTTTCCCGACCACGCAGGGAAAGGATCCCTCCTCTCTAGCTAGGAAGCGGAACCGGGACTCCTCTGGATGTGGGCGGGACTCTCGTGCTTCCTCTCGAGTGGAGACGGGTAAGTCGGGGAACTTCTTGAGTTGCAGCAAGGGTGTGAAGGACGCCTTTGGAAGTTCCAGAGGTTACGTGTGATTAGCCTCTAGACGCCTCAGCGGAAATGGGCCTCATCTGGCCTGGAGGGGAGAACCTCCTGGATTTTCTCAAGTTGCGGGCAGGTGCTCTCGACTTACGACGGGGACCTCAGGGACCCGCTCTGGTGGCTTCAGGAAAGGACAGTCCCCATGCGAGTTGCTTCGGGGGCCTCTCGGGATTCCTCTCCCGTCGATGCCGGTGCTTAAGACCATGCGTGGAGTCCGGTGCCGGAACCTGAGGATTCCTCTCCAGTGCTGACATGGATTTTGGGGTACTTCTGGAGTTTTCCGCGGGTAGTCCGTCCTCGTCTCGAGTGGGGGCATGCACGTGCGCTTTCCTCCCGAGCTGTAGCAGCAGTGTCACGCTTCCCTTTGCGCGGATCAAGGGATCTGTGGGTTTCCCTCGAGGCTTTCCCATGAGGCTTTCCCACGAGGCTTTCCCGTAGGGCTGTCCCGCGTGCCACCGTGGTGTGTCTCGATCCTCGGTTGAAAGTCGAGGCAGTGCAGGGAAAACAGGATTCCCTGGAATGGACTGAGACTTCTGGGGCTCTGGGAATGGTGGCATGACCCTGGAGTTCCTCTCGCCTTTCCCTGGAGAGCGCCTCCTCTTGAGATGCGACGGGAACGCCGGGGAATTCTCTCCCGAACACGAAGGTAAAGGATACCTCCTCTCGAGCTAGGAGGCGGAAACGCGGGGCTCATCTGGATGTGGGCCGGACTCTCGTGCTTCCTCTGGAGTGGAGATGGCATGTCGGGGAACTTGTTGAGTTGCAGCAAGGGTGTGAAGGACCCTTTGGAATTTCCAGAGTTAGGTGTGATTCGCCTCCAGATGCCTCAGCGGAAATGGGCCTCATCTCGCCTGGAGGGGAGAACCTCCTGGATTTTCTCGAGTTGCGGCAGGTGATCTCGACAAACGATGGGGACCACAGGGACCCGCTCTGGTGGCCTCAGCAAAGGCCAGTCCCCGTGCGAGTTGCTAGGGGGCTTCTCGGGATTCCTCTCCTGTCGATGCCGGGGCCTAAGACCTTGTGTGGAGTCGGTGGCGGAACCTGAGGATTCCTCTCCAGTGCTGACATGGATCTTGGGGTACTTCTGGAGTCTCCCCAGGGGAGTCAGTCCTTGTCACGAGTTGGGGCATGAACGTGCGCTATCCTCCCGAGGAGTAGCAGCAGTGTCACTCTTCCTTCGCATGAATCAAGGGATCTGTGGCTTTCCCTCTTGGCTTTCCCATCAGGCTTTCCCACAGGGCTGTCCCACGGGCCACCGTGGTGTGAGTCGATCCTCGGCTTGAAAGTCGAGGATTTGCAGGGAAACAGGTTTCCCTGAATGGACTGAGACATCTGGGGGACTCTGGGAATGGTGGCACAACCCTGGAGTTCCTCTCGCCTTTCCTGTGGAGAGTGCCTCCTCTTGAGATGCGACGGGAACGCCAGGAATTCTCTCCCGACCACGCAGGGAAAGGATCCCTCCTCTCGATCTAGGAGGCGGAAACGGCGCTCCTCTGGATGTTGGCAGGACTCTCGTGCTTCCTCTCGAGTGAAGACGGGTATGTCCGGGAACTTCTTGAGTTGCAGCAAGGGGGTGAGGACCCTTTGGAAGTTCCAGAGGTTAGGTGTCATTTGCCTTGACACGACTCAGCGGAAATGGGCCTCATCTCGACTGGAGGGGAGAACCTCCTGGATTTTCTCGAGTTGCGGCAGGTGCTCTCGACTTACGCCAGGGACCTCAGGGACCCGCTCTGGTGGCCTCAGGAAAGGCCAGTCCCCTGCGAGTTGCTCGGGGGCCTCTCGGATTCCTCTCCGACGATGCCGGGGCCTAAAATCTTGTGTGGAGTCGGTTCCGGAAGCTGAGCATTCTTCTCCAGTGCTGACAAGGATCTTGGGGTAGTTCTTAAGTCTCCCCAGGGAAGTCAGTCCTCGTCTCGAGTGGGGGCATGCACATGTACTTTCCTCCCGAGCTGTAGCAGCAGTGTCACGCTTCCCTTTGCGTGGATCAAGGATCTGTGGCTTTCCCTCGAGGCTTTCCCACGAGGCTTTGCCACAGGGCTGTCCCACGTTCCACCGTGGTGTGAGTCGATCCTTGGCTTGAAAGTCGAGGCAGTGCAGGGAAAACAGTTTTCCCTGGAATGGACTGAGACATTTGGGCGGACTCTGGAATGGTGGCACGACCCTGGAGTTCCTCTCGCTTTTCCTGGAGATCGCCTGCTCTTGAGATGAGAAAGGAACGCCAGGAATTCTTTCCCGACCACGCAGGGAAAGGATCCCTCCTCTCTAGCTAGGAAGCGGAACCGGGGGTCCTCTGGATGTGGGCGGGACTCTCGTGCTTCCTCTCGAGTGGAGACGGGTAAGTCGGGGAACTTGTTGAGTTGCAGCAAGGGTGTGAAGGACCCTTTGGAATTTCCAGAGGTTAGGTGTGATTCGCCTCCAGACGCCTCAGCGGAAATGGGCCTCATCTCGCCTGGAGGGAGAACCTCCTGGATTTTCTCGAGTTGCGGCAGTGATCTCGACAAATGACGGGGACCACAGGGACCCGCTATGGTGGCCTCAGCAAAGGCCAGTCCCCGTGCGAGTGCT